>NC_046162.1:36120137-36222637 GCF_011064425.1 Rattus rattus
AGATCCAATAAGGATCACCTGTCCCTCTTGCTCGACATTCTTTGGCAACCCCTAGCAGCTTTGGACCAACATCCCCAACCTTTCTTATAACTATCCCTAGCCTATGAGCAGTCTGAGAGCTGTCTGGCTTCCCCATCCAGAGACCTCTCCTCCACGGGTTTTCTTAGATTAAACCTGTCCTGTTGTAAAGGTCTATTTTTGGGGACCCTTCACCATTGCACCCCAAGTTAGCTGCTTGTCTTCATTTTTGAGCCGGGGGACTGGGGGCTTGTGTCATCGTTCACACAGGCCCAGACCCAGCCTGCTCATGACCTCTTCCAGGGAAGGGGTGTGTGCGTGCTACTCACCTTCTGGTCTTGTGTGATGTTGCTCAGCTCCTCGATAAGCTCCCTGAGGGCCACAGGGGGACACGTGGATCTCCGCACTGGCCCTGGGGTGGCAAGACCACCAAGGCAAGCGAGAGCCAGGACTGCAGTCACCCAGAGCGCCATGAAGCCCAGAGTCAGTGAGAGAACCAGGGAGCTGTAGAACTGTGGGCTGGCCTAGGCTGCTGGCTTGTGGCCTTAGCCTGTTGAAGCAGCTTTTATAAACCAAAATGATGACGCCTCACCCCCCTGGGCTCTGCTCTGTTGGGCATTATCTGAAAACCACATCTTTACTCATCTTAAATTTTTTTTTGTCTTTTTTGGAAAATCCAGTGCCCTCTAAAGGAAAGAGTCTGATTTAGTGGATTTATTGAGAAGGGTCTGGGACAGAATTTCCAAGTTCTTCGTGACTTATTTCCACGGTGGGCATCAGCAAAGCTAACTTCCGCCCCAGTAATTCCACCCACTGACTGCCCCAAGCTCTTGGGCAAGCAGCTCTATCTGACCCCTTTGGGTCACTAAGTACGGGTCAGCCTCTGGGCAGGTGAGTATCAGTCTACTAGCTGTGAGAACTAGGGAAGTTTGTTTCCTCTTTCTTTCTTTCTTTCTTTCTTTCTTTCTTTCTTTCTCTCTCTCTTTCTCTAATTCATTCTTCCTTTCCTTGTTTTTCTTAATTTCAATGAACATACCTCATACATCACCAAAGCGATGCATGGTTTGGATACAAAATCCGAATAGGACAAGGAGAATAAGGAGAAGTCACTTCCGACCCCCCACCCCCACCCCACTGCTCCTCAGCCTCACTGGAGGGTTTGTACTGCCCGAAGGTTCACTGAGATGCAGCCAGCTCAGGTATTCCCCTGACCTTTAATGAGGAAAACTCTAGATACTAATGCTGCCAGTATGCAGCTTGGACAAGGGCCCACCCGTGTCTTCTCTTGGCCCTTCGGCTGGGACACTATATCTGGATTGGGTAGGCAGCAGGCTCCTCAAACTCTAGCTTAGGCCAAAGAGCATGAATGCTGTTGATATGGCCGAGTCTGTGGCCACCACATTTGCCCCCCTCCCCAATATCCCTCATCTCCTTCTCTCCCTCCCCTCCCCCAGTCTACACAGAAGCTGCGCTGGTCTTGCAAGGGCCTCAAGTTTCCCAGAATGTGGAGAACGATTGGAGGGGCAGCTCCTCTGCTGCAGACACCCGCACATAGCCTTTTCCCTACTCTTTCCACATACTGAGCAACCCACCCCCTGCGGCGGCCACAGCATTTGCCTATTGGGTAGTGATGTCAAGATGCACCCTCACCCACTTCCTCCCTTAGGCCAGCAGCGGCCCCTCCATGGCCCCTCTTCTTTCTCAGACTCTCCCCCACCCATTTCTTCTCCTCAGCTAGACACTATCTTTTCACAAATTTCCTCAAGGGACTCTTAACGCCCTCTTTCCTGCAGGACCTAGCCTCACCCAGCTCTCTTCCCACTGGGAACTGCATGGCAGCGTTTTGTCCACGGTGGAGGTTTCCCCAGGTCTACAGACCTGGGAACTGGAAACCTGCCTTTGTCCCTTGTGCCCTCATGGGAGTTGAAGTGCCTTGCTAGCCAAGTGACCCCTGTGGGGCCTCTGTTTCTCAATCTGGAGAACAGGGCAGGTGGCAGATCCCTTGGAGGTCTCCTGGGGTGGGGAAAGGCTCGGGGAAACACCTTGGACCGTGCTTGGGTGAGTCAACGGCCCCTGCCCCTCAAACAGAAGGCGTGCGGGGAGCAGCAGGTAGGCGCCCCCCGCGCGTGGGAGAAGGCGCACTGGCGCGGCGATGGCCCGCAGAGATAGGGGCGCGGCCTTATGTAACGGGAGATGGGGTCGATAAGAGGACGCCCGCGCCGCCTCCTCCGTGGTCTCCGGGAAGGCGCGGCCAGAGCTGCCCCGCGGGGAAGCGGCCACCACTCCGCCTGCAAAACGGGACGGTCCCGGCTGGACCGCTGGATCAGTGTCCCAAGCGCCTTTGCGCTCTGTTGAACATCGCGCGCCTGCACCTGCCCCTTGCTGCCGCCACCACCACGCCATCAGGAGAGGGGCCACCGCCCCGCTGCAGTGGGGAGAATTGAGAACGTTTTTTTTCCCCCTCCGAGGTAGAGCTTCCTTGTGTTCCCCGGAGTATCCTAGAAATCGCTCTGTAGACCAGGCTGGTCTTGAACTCACAGATCCATCTGCCTCTGCGTTCCAAGTGCTGGGGTTAAAGGCATGTGCCACCACTACCCGGCTTCACCACCGCCACCACCATCCCCTCTTGATTTCTGGTTATTTTGAGACAAAATGTAGATGTGCTTAGCTTGCTAGCCTCCAGTTTCGGCACACAATCTTACTGATATGTGAAGATTTAAAAATAAGACTCTCTCTCCCCTCGTGCGTGTGTGTGTGTGTGTGTGTGTGTGCGCGCGCGTGTGTGTGTGTGTGTGTGTGTGTGTGTGTGTGTGTGTGTGTGTGTAACCTTCATTTATGTCCTTGAGTGCGAACTTTGTAGATGACAATGTCAAAAGGTTGGATGTGTTTTACATCAAAATGGCCTTGCAGTTGGGGCCATCCTCCTGCCTCTGCCTCTGGAGTGCTGGGATAAGTGCCAAGATTGTGTTTCGTATCCAGCCAGCTCCAATCACCGATTACACCACGAAAACCAATATACACAAACTACTGGAGGGCGTGGCTTGGGCTCAGGACACTCGTGAGCTCATGGCCTGCAGCTGGGCAATTTGTGGGTTTCCAAAAGTAACGTGGTCGTGGGAATGTTCCTGCCTGTCCCTCTGCTCGCCTTGGAACCAGTTGTAATTTCAGAACAGCTGTGTTTCTGGATTGCCCCAGGCACAGGGTCTCTTTTGTAAAGAAAAGGTGATAAATCGGTATGAATGCGGACTCTGTGAGTTGTTTCCTTAAGTACAACTGTTTATTCGACTTTCAGGGAAGTTTTATTTGCCAGGAATTTCAAGAGAGATACCCAGCAGGGGGGCTCTCTGTTCTCAACAGGGTCTCCCCCCCTTAAACCCAGAGTGAGCCATTTGTGCTTAGCTTTTAAGGGTGTCTGCAAAACACGTTATCCAGCGAGACATTCATTCAGTCTTCTTCAGAGCAAAAGGCAGGCAGTCTACTTCTCCATAGAAAAGGCCAGGTCCCTACCCTGGGGCTTTCACTCTCCGGCTAAAGCCCACCGTGTGCACCGATTGGTCTGGCGCTCTGCACCTCGCTAGAACTGGGACCCAGGACATAAAGACAGGGCTGGCATTCCACCACCCTGGCTGTGGCAGACTCCTGTCTCTGAGCCAAGAAACCTCCTCTACTGGTTTCTGTTAGTCTATGGCTGTGGGCTTCCTTAGCTTTCAAGTAGGATACAAAACTCAAGTCCTCCAAGGTTTCTTATTGTCGTTGTTTGTGGTTTTGGGGTCAAGGTCTCCCTATGTAGACCAGGCTGACCTCAGACTCAGTGCTGGGATTCCAGGTATGGGTTACTGGGTGGTTCTCTCTCTCTCTCTCTCTCTCTCTCTGTGTGTGTGTGTGTGTGTGTGTGTAGTGAATGCATGCATGTGCACGTCTCTCCATGTATGGTGCACATGCACAAGCTGGTGGCTGACTGTAGCTATCTCCTGTCGGTCTCCATTATTTTTTCAAGACGGGGTCTCTCACCGAAACCCGAGCTTGCTGATTTAACTAGTCTGGTTGGCCAGTAAACCCTGGGGCTGCAGGCGGGCTCCACCGTGGATGTGGAGGATCCGAACTCAGGCCCTCATTCTTGCATAGTAAGCATTTACCCACACTGAGCCACCTCCCAAGTCCCTTCTGAAGCTTTCTACTTAAAGGTATATGAAGTAAGGTTTGTCAGAAATTGTGCATCTAAATATCTTTATATTAATATCAAGTAAGTACATGGTTTAGCTAAATATAACATTTCAAATAAAAAAATTCTTTCAGAATTTTAATTGTCTGTCTTTCTGAGCATCCAGAGCCCAAGTCCTTTTGAATTTATGTCCTCCCTCAGCCATTCTCTGGAAAGCGAATGGATTTCTTGGTCTTTGTGCTCTAATTCTCAGTGATGTACTTTGGAGTGGCCGATGTTATCTGCTGTGGTAGACATGAGCAAGGCCCCTGATCAGGGAAAGCAAGTCACTCAGGTACATACAGACACACAGGGCTACATACACCTCAGAGATACAACTACGCACACACACACACAAGATAACATGTACCTTAGAGACACAACTGTACACACACACACACACACACACAGAGGACTACATACACCTCAGAGATACAACTATGCACACACACACACACAAGATAACATGTACCTTAGAGACACAACTGTACACACACACACACACACACACACACACACACACACAGAGGACTACATATGCCTTTCTCTTTTTTCCTTTATTCCTTCCTTCTTCCCTTCTTTCCCTCCTTTCGCTCCTCACATGGCATATACTTTAGAGCTATTATCTGTGCCTATAAAAACACGTGCGCACGTGCACACACACACACACACACACACATGAGTTGGTCTGGGGTGGGGAGACAGTGGATGGCGTTCCTCCTCTGTCCCCTTTTCTAATTGAACTGCTGTGGGTTTGTTTGGTTGGTTGTGTTTTACACTTCCTGGAAGTCTGGTCTTCAACTTTTCTTACCATTTCTCTTCTCTTTCCCCTGGGAAAAATTCCCACTGCTGTTGCTGCTGCTGCATTTCCCTAGCTTTCATTTTCTGTCCCAAGAGTATTTTTATTCTTTGGGGTTTTTGTGTGTGTGTGTGTGTGTGTGTGTGTGTGTGAGAGAGAGAGAGAGAGAGAGAGAGAGAGAGACAGACAGACAGACAGACAGACAGACAGACAGAAAGACAGAGAGAGAGAGAGAGAGAGAGAGAGAGAGAGAGAGAGAGAGAGAGAGAAACGTGTTCCTGTTTTCTTTGGTGAGATCTTCTCTTGACAATCTAAGAATTTGTGAATTGTTTATTTTTTCTCCATACTTAGTCTTTTTTCTTCCAATATTGATTGTTTGTTTACTGGTATTGGCAATTGATCCAAAGGCAGTGCACATGCCAGGTAAGCACTCTGGGGCTCAGCCACACCCCAGTCCTTTTGTCTAACAGGCTTCCCTTGGATTGTAGGTAAGAATGCATTACCAGTCGCAGTCGTTCCACCCTTTGTGTTTGAGTGTGTGTGTGTGTGAGTGTGTGTGTGTGTGTGTGTGTGTAAGACAGTTCTGAGTATGTGTGGGCGCACATGTACATGCACACATGTGTGGGGGCCAGAGGTTGATGTTAGGAGTCTTCATCAGGGATTCTCCACCTTATTCTTTAAGCCGATTTCCTAGAATGGCTGCCAGCTCACTGGAGGTTGTCCTGCTTATGCCGCCCCAGAGCTTGATGAGAGCCACACAGGGATGTGCTGGTGTTTTACGTGGGTGCCGTGGATCTGAACTCAGGTCCTTATGTTTGTCCAGAAAGTACTTTAATTTACCAATCGAGCCACACATCCAATCTTCGATGTTAGAAATTAAAGGTTAGGTCCTGAGGTTGTTTGTTTGTTTGTTTGTTTGTTTTTGTTGTTAGTTTGTTTAAAACAAAGTCTTACTTCGTAATCCTGGCTGGCCTGGAACTCAAATGTTTAGACTATGTTGGCCTTGAGCTCAACAGAGCTTTTCCCACCTTCTACCTCCTGTGCACTAGAACTGAAGGCCTGCGCCACCGCTCCCAGGGTGGTACTCCTATGATTTTTGTTTTTGATAACTGAACACTTTTATTTAAAATTACTTAAAATTTCTGGCAGCAAACCAGGTAATGTAGCCATGCCTGTAATCTCACTGCTCAAGAGATTTGAGGAGGATGACCTTGAGTCTGAAGCCATCTTGTCCTGCCTATGCTGTGGGTCTGCATTTCTGCCTCGCTGTTGGGGTTTCAGAATGCTGCCAATCAGCATCTCGGGGAGGTAAAACACAGGGCCTCGGCTGCACTTCTTCCTTACCACTGGAGTGCTGGGTCACTGACAGGATGCTCAGATAGGAGTCCCAGCCTATGTCTCTCTGGGTGAGAAACAGCGGGGGCTGGGACGGAGGCTGTGGTGCTCAAACTGGGGCAAGGAGTTGAGAATGGGGCCATTGGCCTACAATGAGCCTGGGGTGGGGATGGGGATCCATTAGCTCCAGATGAGTGCTAGGAGTGTGGAGGGGTTTCTAAGGGAGACTTAGGTGTGGCTCTGAATGACAAAGGCCTCCCTGATGCTGTAGTCCTTGATGAAGCACGGTCTTTGCTTGTTCAAACTGTTTTATTCATGGCGGATGAGGGTGCATAGGTCTTACTCAGGGAGAACCAGAGATTAAATACCATTTGCAGGATGGGATGCTCAGGAAGGGAAGCTCACTGGTTAAACTCAGAGCCTATCTAGATACCTCATTAGCCCAGAGAACTAACTCTAGGTTCTCCCCTCCATGACCTGTTGTCACGGTCCTCTTAGTGGGGGGTCGCTGTCACATGCTCCAGGACAGGGACCCAGTCGGGACCTTGTCCGAACTCCTGCCATTCTGAACTCGCCAATTCTTCTGTCTGGCGGCACAGTCTACTGCCCCACACTATGTTCTCTATACTGTCCTTCCTCTGCCCTCAAATCAGCTTCGTCAAGTGGCCTGCCTTGTTTTCTGGAAGTTTTAAGACCAACATGTAGCACAGCCCCACGTCTCTTGACAACATACACATAAGCCTCCCCTTCTCCCATTTTTTTATTTACTTATTTTTGGTTTTTGAGACAGGGTTTCTCTGTGTAGCCTTGGCCATCCTGGACCTCCCTCTGTGGACCTCAAACTCAGAGATCTGCCTGCCTCTACCCCCAAGTGCTGGGCTTAAAGGGGGGCCCCACCACTACCTTCTCCCATTTTTTGTGTTGAGCTCAGAATTGTTAAGCATTCACGCTGTGTGCCTGAAGCGGGAACTCTTCATCCTGAGAACCAACCCTCAGCTTTCCAGATCCGCCCCTCACCCGGGCTCTCGGAGCCCCATTACTTTGGTCTTTTTTTTTTTTTTCTTTTTCTTTTTTCTTTTTTTCGGAGCTGGGGACCGAACCCAGGGCCTTGCGCTTTCTAGGCAAGCGCTCTACCACTGAGCTAAATCCCCAACCCCTACTTTGGGCTTATAAACTTGATTTTTCAGGTACCCGTGCTCATGGACTCATACAGTTGTTCCCCTTCTGCTTCGTGACTTGGTTTAAAGGCCTCAAAGCTCATCTACGCTGCCGTGGGCATCGGAAATTCCTTCCTTTGCAAGGAAGGCTAGAACTTCACAGGATGAAGATCTGTGAGAGTATGGTCTACTCCTGCCTCTCGGCTGCTGTGCCAACCCTAGATCTTTGAGAGTGCTTCCTGTTGCTTTAGGTCTATTCCAGAAACGCTAATAAGAGGATTTATTGGTACTTCTGTGTCTCTGTGTGGTGCATACCTGTGGGTGCCCACGGTTAGAAGACTGTCAGGTTCTCTGGAGCAAGAATTACAAGTGGCAGTGAGTTGCCGTGTGGGTGCTGGGAAGTAGGCTCGATTCTTCTAGAAGAGCAATACAGGTTCTTCACCACCAAGCCGTCTCCAGCAACTAAAACATAACTAAGAATTACCGCCTCTAACTCCGGCTCCCAATGATCTGACACCTCTGGTCTCTGAGGGAACTGGCCTTAAGGGCACACACAAAGACGTACACAAAACACATAATTAAAAATTAAATGTTTAAAAAGAATTGTTCTAAATGTCTTCATTGCTTTGAGGAAGCTGAATTGTTTTTCATTCTACTAACAACACATAAGAATTCACATTGTCTACACCTCTCCATCCATTGTGTGTGTGTGTGTGTGTATGTGTGTGTGTGTGTGTGTGTGAGAGAGAGAGAGAGAGAGAGAGAGAGAGAGAGAGAGAGAGAGAGAGAGAGAGAGAAACAGTCATCCTAACGGCTGTGAAAGTGTTGTGTTGTACCTTAGCATATATATGTGCACCATTAATGCCTGGTACATAAAGAGGTCAGAAGAGGGCGTCAGATCCCATGAAACTGGAGTGAGAGACAGTTACGAGCCAGCATGTGAATGCTGGGAACCAAACCTGGGTCCTGTGGACGAGCATCCAGCGTGTTAACTACAGAGCCATCTCTCTAGCCCCATGCTGTGGCTTTGATTCGCACTTCCCTGTTATTCGAGGATGTTGAAATCACTTGTGGGGTTATCAGTCTATTTGCTTATTTAGATAGGGTTTCCTGTACCCCAGGTTGCCCTCGAAGTCACTATGTAGCCCAAGCTGTCCCTGAGTTACCGATCCTACTGTTGCTACTCCCAAGTGTCTGTATTACAGGTATGAGCCACCAATCCTGGCTTTTATCACTGCTCCCCTCCTTTAATAAAATATATATTCGACTTCTTTGCTCATTTTAGAAAATCAGTTTTCAAGAATTGCCACATTGTGGAGGCTGGCAAGATGGCTAAGGACTTAGGAGTGAAAGAACGTTGGCTCTTCTTGCCGAGGACCCGGGTTCAGTACCCAGCACCCATATGGAGGATTACAATGGTCTGGAACTTCAGGTCCAGTAGACCCAGTGCCCTCTCCCTGCCCCCATGGGCACTGCATGCACACGGTGTACAGACACACACGCAGGCAAACAGTGCAAAAAACAAAACTTCATTTTAGACATTGTTCCTGCACTGTAAGGGTTCCCTCCTTGTTTGGGCTGTCAGCTCATGTCGTGCAGCTGAGTCGCTGATGTTTCTCCCTGTGCCGCACATTTCCTTTCAGCTCCGTTGACCAGGTCCTTCCATGCACTGGCGTGCTCCGTGTATCTGCATTTCCTTTGGCTGCCCTGGCTTCTGGCATAGATCTGTTTTGAGATATTTGGCTTGCTAGCACGTTTTCATCAGATAGTGCGCTGTAGGAGAAGGAAGGGTAATGGAATTCACGAGATAAGGAAGCAGAGTGGAGTAACTGGGGAAGGAAGGGGACCCTCCAGAGGGTCAGCGGCAGGGGGAGGTCTAATGCCACGTACAGAGGCAAGGGTCCTGGAAACACCAGCCACTCTGTTTGCTGGCCCAGTGTATTAACAAAAAGAGGGCCTGCTTTCTAGTTTCCTGGCTGCTACCTGCGGAAGAGAGACCTTGCAGAATGACCTGGACTGTGTTCCATTCTCCTTTTCTGTTTTTTAAAAAGTTTGAAAAATATTGGTGTTACTCTACATGTCAGACAGACATCACTAATGAAGACACTGGCCCTGGGCCTTTCTTTGTGGGAAGTATTTAACTCTATGTATCTATGTATCTATCTATGTATCTATCTATGTATCTATCTATGTATCTATCTATGTATCTATCTATGTATCTATCTATGTATCTATGTATCTATGTATCTATCTATCTATCTATCTATCTATCTATCTATCTATCTATCTATCTATCTATCTATCTATGTATCTATCTTCCTTCTACCTACTGACCTATCTACCTACCTATCTATTTAGAGACAGGGTCTCTTGTATCCCAGGTTGTCCTCGAGTTTACTATGTAGCCAAGGCTGACTTTGAATTCCCAATCTTCCTGCCTCTCCCTAAGTGCCTGGGTTACAGGAACAGACTGCTTGCCTGGCTTATGCATATATGGTGTTGGGGAGGAACCCAGGGCTCTATGCATGCCAGGTAAGTCCTCTACCAACAGAGCTGCACCCCCGCACTTTAACTACTAGCTTAGCATCACGATGTGTTACCGCCGCAGTGTGCCTGGCTTTGGCATGGGTCGCTGAGCACCGACTCAGGGTTTTAAAATGATTTCGACTTTGTGATGGTGAAAAAGCACCATGAGTGTGCGGAGTAGA
Source organism: Rattus rattus (assembly GCF_011064425.1). Classification (NCBI taxonomy): domain Eukaryota; kingdom Metazoa; phylum Chordata; class Mammalia; order Rodentia; family Muridae; genus Rattus; species Rattus rattus. The sequence continues at coordinate 36,130,356 of NC_046162.1, forward strand.
GCTGTCCTTTTAAGATTTGTGTTTTTACACACTTACTTTTCCTAGGCCAGTCACACTATCACATATGTTCTAACGCTGCAAGTCTAGATGAGGAAACAACCTTCGCCGTGCTGCCGGGCGGGACAGCCAGCAGGACAGGGGTAATTGTTGCCTCTCTGATTTCTATTACCAGCTCACAGTGTGCTTGGAGGGCTGTAGCTGCTGTCAGTTCAGGGGCATTTTGCACAGAAAACAATTTCAGAACCGAGGGCACACTTACAGGATCATTGGCTGCTGCCTTGACGGAACCAACCTGAGCAGGGCTCGGTGAATGTGAGAGGCGAGGTAGTTACTCAAATTATCCAGGTTCGAGATGATGATGATGCCTGGGCCAGAGCCCTGCTGGTTTTGATGGGTAAAGAGTGGCCAGATTCTAGATGACTTTAAAGAATGTTTTAAAAGGACATTTTCTGTATTTCTTTTTTTTTTTTTTAATTTATTTATTTCATGCCTGTGGGCACACTGTCACTGTCTTCAGACACACCAGAAGAGGGCATCGGATCCCATTACAGATGGTTGTGAGCCACCATGTGGTTGCTGGGATTTGAACTCAGGACCTCTGGAAGAGCAGTCAGTGCTCTAACCACTGAGCCATCTCTCCAGCCCCCATTGTGTATTTCATATGTACGTGTATTCATACGCATATGTGGAGGTCAGAAGACAACTTATAGGATTTGATTCTCTCTTCCTGCCACGTGGGCCCGGGAATGACCTCAGATTGTCAGACTGGGCAGCAAGTGCTTTTACCTGCTGAGCCATCCTGATGGCCTCGGAAACCTTCTGAAAGTTGACTTTTAAACCGAGGGAATGGGTGTGAACCATGAGTTTAGACATAAGGCGCTGGGCTTGTTGAAGAAATTGGAAGAACGTGCCGTCACAGTTTGGAGTTTCTGGAGGAGAAGTGGGCTGAGTCGTGAGTTTCAGATGTTCGTTAGATAGTCAGGTGTGTCTGGATGTCCAGCTGTCCACAGGCTGCCGGGTGAATCAGTTTAGAAGAGATCTGGATTGCAGACAAACACTGACGGGCATCAGCATATAGGCCCCTGGAGCAGGAGTTCTGGGCCTGCTCACGTGTGAGGCTCTGCCCACAGAGCCATCTCTCCAGCCCCTTGTTTTCTGTGGGTGTAGCTCTGAGGGCCCACACAGCCAGTTCCCTCACTAACAGTGCACGAAGAGCCATGCCTTCGGGTAGTATATTGAAATGCATCCTACCATGTCTCAGAGGCTCCTTGTGGGATCAAGCTCCCACTGCCCACTGCGGCAGCTGGTTTAACAGTTGGCTCTCACCCTGGCCTGACGGCTTTCATCTGAAGCCAGCTCAGGCTGTGCTTTGGGGACACAAACTAAGAGGCTAAATTCTAAAGCTATGAGGCTCAATGTCAGGGAATAAATGAGTGTGGAGAGAAAGTGCCGACAGGCTGAAGGCTCCAACAGCAGGTCTAGGGAACAGCAAAGAACTCGTGGGGACAGTTGAGCTTATCCGGGGCTGGGCGGCCAGGAGACTGTGAGCATGGAAGACAGGCTACACAGCTAGGAGCTATGGCAATGGGCCATGGGATATACACTGTGAGGGGTGAAGTAAAAGCACGAGGAAAACAAAAGGTGGGAAGGCGTTAGACTCAGTGCAATAGCATTGCAGTAGGATCTGGGACTGCAGGGGTCTCAGTGTTCCCTGGGGATGAAGCTTAACGCTGAGGTAGTGGTTAGCTCCAGTGCTAGCCTCCTCGTGGGGTAGAAGAACAGGGGCTGGGAAGCTGGATGTTATCCCTACCTGGATACTGAAATCACCATGATGATAAAGTTAGTTTGGAGCGATTTAAGTGGAAGCTAAAACTCTTCAATGATCATAAAGGTGTGTTCTTTTTTGTTAATTCATTTGTATTTTTTTTGTTGTTGTTGTTTTTTGTTTTTTGTCAACTTTGCACAAACAAGAGTCACCTGGAACCTGGAGGGAGCCTCAGTGGAGGAACTGCCTCCATCTGATTGGCCTATGGGACATTCTCTTGATGATTGATATGGGAAAGTCCAGACCCCTGTGGGTGGGGCCAGTGCTGGGCAGGTGGCCCTAAGCAGTGTGAGAAAGCGAATGGAGCGAACCAGGAGGCAGCACTTACTCCTCCACCGTCTCTCTCTCCAGGTCTTGCCGCAAGCTCCTCCTCCAGCTTCACCTGGTAACAGTGCCGGGCAAGGTCAAGCCAAACGCCCTTCCCTCCTCAAGTTGTTTTTTGTTAGTGTTTTAGCCCAGCAGTAGAAAAGCGAGCTAAAACAGATGTCGGTACTGATGGCACAGTATTGCTGTGACAGAACTGACCGTGTTGTTTGGAGGAGGAATGTGGTGGCATTGGGAACCCTGGGACAGAAAAGCCATTGAGTGTGCAGAGCTTAGCTTCGAATAGAGAAATGTCAAGAGGTGTAGATGGTTGAGGTCTGGCTTGTGAAGTCTCGGAGAGAAGCAAAGACTACTGGGGCTGTTCGTGTGACACTGTGAGTTAAGAATCTGTTGTGGGGGAGTTGGGGATTTAGCTCAGTGGTAGAGCGCTTGCCTAGGGCAAGCTTGAAGGCCCTGGGTTTGGTCCCCAGCTCCAAAAAAAAAAGAAAAGAAAAAAAAAAAAAAAAAAGAACCTGTTGCAACGTCTTCTGGATTCAGCTGTGATTGGAAGGGGCCAAGGCTGTGTCTCAAGCTGCGACCCACGTCTGGTAATGGGTGAGAGACTCTCACGCGATGCTGGTTTGGGAGGCCTGAAGGGATAGTGGAGAGATGCTGAGGCGTGACCCTGTGTTGAAAAATGAGAGCACCTGCAGAGTGGCCTGGTGGTCATCTGTGAAGGTGTGGCCTCGGCTGCATGGAGACTCCAGCATACTGGAGATGCCACGACTGGAACTTTTAAAAAGTTAGACTACTGATGGATATTGTGATATTACTGTGAGGTCTTAGGAATAAAAAAAAGAACGGACACGTTATAGCTTAATAGTGTCTACTGACAAGGTTTATCATGATGGCTGGTTTGTGTGTGTTTCCAACACAACCCAGAATGGTCTATGAGGAAGGACCCTCAGTTAAGGAACAGGCAGGTCTGCGAGGCGTTTTCTTCATTGATGGAGGGAATCTTCAAGAAGCCGGCTCACTGTGGCTGCTGCCATCCTTGGCAGAGGGCCTGAGCTGTTTAAGAAAGTAAACTGAGCAAGCCATGGGCGAGAATCAGTTTAGTAGTGTTCGTCCTTCCAGGGCCTCTGCCTCAGTTCCTGCCATGAGCTTCTGTACCCGCTGTGACTGGGAAGGGTAAGTCAAATGACCTTTTCTTCCCCAAGCTGGTTTTTGTCAGTGTTTTATCACAGCCAGAAAGGGAGCCAGGATGGAGGGTGTGAGCCGAAGCTGAGGCTAAGGGACACTGTAGCAGGACCAAACTGATGGACGAGGGCTTCCGTGTGCAGATGCTCAGCTGGCACCAAGTACTGTTCGGGTTTATAAATATGAAGTCACTGATCCTTTGGAACAACCCTGCAACACAAGCCAGATTTCCTTTCACGGGTGGGTGACAGAGGCCAGAGGGTGACTATTTCCCCCAGGGCTATTCAGCCACCAAGCAATGGTATTGGAATTTAAGCCCCTGGGTGACTAGAAAGCCACCTATCCCAGTTCAAAGCTTGCTGGACGGGGATTTGAAGGAAAGCTGTGTCTTGTGTATGCAGTAGACCTGAAACAGGGGGGTGGGGGGTGGGTGTGCTGCTGCTCTTACTACATACTCAGCTTGTTCTGCCTTTTTCTTTTCTGTAGCCCCGGGTGTCCTGGAACTATGTAGACCAGGCTGACCTTGAGCTCAGAGACCGGCCTGCCTCTGCCTCCTGAGCACTGGGATTTAAAGGTGTGCATCACACCTGGCTGTTGCTTTTCCCCCGCACTGCAGACAGGGCCTCTACAGCTTACTGGCAGATGCTCCCAGCTTATGCTCCCATTACAATGCTGCTGCTCTAAGTTCCGACTCCACAAGAAAATATTTGTGTTAGGTGTCTGCCCAGTGGATCTGTCTTCAGCTTTGCTGCGGCGGTTAATGAGCGGGCTTCATTTTCTGTGTTCTTGGGATAGACAGTCTGGCCATCGATTAGTCTAACACTCAACCAGAATCAATACACTCTTCAGGAATTCAGTGAAATCTCCCTGTGAGAATGGATGGCTGTGCTTTCCTTCTGAAGCCTGTCAGGGTTACAGAGTTGGAGGGATGAACTTTGTCACAAAGGGGCTTGAAGGAGCGGAGGACCCAGAGAGTTGTGGCCTTGCTGTGTGGCCCTCCTGGGCCTGTTCTCACCCAGGCCTGAAGTTCAAGATCAGCACACTGGCTGGCCCAAGTCCAGGTGTTGTCAGGACCCAATCCTTCTGTAGGCTCTGAGGGACAAATGCTTTTGTTCTTTTCAGCTTCTAGTAGCTGTCTATCTGTATCACTCTGCTTGGAAACCTTTCTCATTTCCAAGAACACTGCACTGTTCCCTCCACATCCCATTTTCCCTCCATCATCTTATTAGGATGCTTAAAATGACACCCAGGACCTTCCTGGGACAATGTCTCTAAGTCAAGATATTTAGCTTTCATCACTGCTTCAGAACATCCTTTACCATGCAAGGAAGCTCAGCTGTAATGATGATCTGGGTACCATGGGGCTGAGCTGGTCCTGAGGACTGGAAGAAGGGCAGTCTAGCCCTCGGCTTGTCAAATGCCGGCTACCACTCCAGAGTATGAGTCACCAAGGCTTTCCCAGCAGTGCGTGCCCACAAAGGAACGTTCAACTTCACTGCAGCCTGGCTGTGAACACATATGTGCACTTGGTACAAGGGATAGCTGCACACAACGGATGCTGTGTAAAATACTCTGGCTCAAAGCCAAGACGACTCCGTGTAAGACATCAGTGTTCCCGATCTACCTAGTTGAACTTCTAGAAATGTGTGGTTGAACTGCAGAAAATAAAGATGTTCCCGCCATCATCCTTCAGCTGCTTAAGTCTCCCACCATACCCAGGGGTTTGCTCCCTTCCACCCAGCTTGAGATGTAAGCTCTCAGCTGTTCCTGCTGCCTTTGTTCCAAAATCACGATTCTAACTTCCTGGAGTCACTTGCTTTTTAAGTTGCCTTGGTGGTGGTGTTCTATCACAGCAATAGAAAAAATAACTAAGGCAGCAGATACCAAATTAATTGGCTTTGGCTGGGCTGTGTTAGACTTGTTTTAAAATTTCTGAGTGTTGATTTGAGTTTCATAGTAGAATCAATCATTAAATGATTTTTGGCTGGAATGTGGCTCAGTCAGTAGAGTGCTTGCCTGTCATGTATGAAACCTTGGGTTTAATTCTCAGTACTAAATAAACCAGCCATAGTAGCACACGCCGTAATCCAAGCACTTGGGGGGCAGAAGATCAGAAGCTCACAGCCGGCCTGGGCTAGAGGACCTTTCTCACAGAGTAAATAAATTTTGGTTTGGGAGTGACAGAATTTCCAAAAACTTTTAAAATTGTCATAAACTTCCCTTAACATTTACATAGTTATGGAAAAAATTTGTTTTCTGAGACAAGGTCTTGCTATGTATACGAGGCTGGCCTTGAATTACACAGACACACCTGCCTCAGCTGGGATATCATTCCTGGCTATGTGAAGCAACTTTAAAACTGATTACAAAATTAAACTACTAATCAACTCTGAAAAAACTGAAGATGTTTATATCTCCCTGAAGTTCAAATAGTCCATGAAGATTAACTCTGGAAAGCAAACCCATCCACGCCATGAATATACAAATATTTGCTTTTGTCTTTAATAAATGATAATTAATGATAATAAATGATAATACCAAAGAATTATTTTAAAGTAATTTTTCTTATGATCTATCTTCAGTATGCATTTGATTTACATGTTTTTACATTCCTGAAAGAAAAGGGTGGGGAAAAAAGACCTTTTCTCTAGAGCTGATGCCTATCAGATCTGCAGATGGCACGGAACAGGTCTGACAACCCTCTCTGAGTGATTGAACTGTTAGCATCTGCAAGCATGTGACTTGGATGTGCCCTGTCTGCACAGGAGGCTTCAGCTGGCAACGCCTGGAAATGTGTAGTGGACTCCAACGGCCTTGGCCTTGGAGTGAGAATGTGGTTCGCCCCTGCAGGTCTGCCCATGGGAGCAGGCACCAGTTGTGGTGAGCCTCCTTCCCACCCACATGGGAACCTGCTATTCAGAGTGACTGGGGTTTATGGCCAGGCCAAGTGGATACACATAACAGACACAGAGGAGAGTGACAGGCTTCTGCATGATGGGTAGATCAGGTCAGCACTGGGGAAATTCCTCTCTTAACAACCAGGCAGGATAACTATCTGGCAGGGCTGCATGGGGAGGGAACTGGTTATTCCTTTAATGATCACCAACGGCTTCTGTCACTGCCAGCCTCCGTTCAATGACTGTGGCTTCAGGGAAGACCTAGGCTCGGACAGACAGGTTGTGTGCATGGATTCATGTTAAAGCAGGGCCACTTACTAAATATCACTCTAAGCTTCAGAGAAAACAGCAACACTTTAAAATGCTCACCCCTCCTGTCAGCACTGCTCTCAAGAGCACTGTTTATCTGGGTGACATTCAGTTGGCAGGAAATGAACAGCTAGGCAGAACTGGGAGGTTGCTAGGTCTGTGGGAACTGTGTTCAGTCTTCATTCAAGGCAGCCTCACGATCTCAGGAACCCTCAAACCTGCCATACACGGTTCCCTTCACCCAATCCACATCCCTCCCAAAACAAGTCAGTGAACATAAGAGCCCAGAGAGTTGATGCTGCTCTTGACAATCTCTGAGCACTGGTCGATGTTCTTCCTCACTCTGTAGAATTTCTCCACATACTCAGATCGTCCTAGGAGCTCCACAAAATCTTCATCGTGAGTGATGACCAGAAGCTGGAAGTTGCGCTGCTGCGAGCGACTTTTTATAATCCTGAAACAACACACGAGAGCACTTCTTCACCATGGACATAGCTCTGGAAAAGCCCCTGAAAATCCTGTCAGATCCAAGAACAGCTGGGTGGCAACCAGGCTTTTCCTGGGCCATGTGTGACAGGGCCTCTGGCTGAGGCCTTCAACCTAGGCAGGTAAGAGTCCAGCTCCTCCCACTCAGTGGGGTGCACAGCTTTAGTCCCTACCCAAATGGCTAAGAACTAGGAGGAGAATTTGGACTAAGTTGCTGTTGATGCAGGGAAAGTCTTGCAGGAAAACCTAGAACACCAACCAGAGCCCAGCTGCTCCTCTGCGCAGCTCCTCCACACGTCTGAGTCTAATGTAACTCAGGCAGACAACAAGCAGGGAGGGGAATAACAGTGCCTTCTGAGGAGCTGGGTCTACCTAGAATTCTGCCTCCCCCAGTCACTAGATGCATCAGTGCTGTGACACAGGGCCTGAGTGGGTGGGTGGGTGGGGACATTTTTTGCTCATTGTCAGCATGCTGAGCCATCAGCTCTGAGTGAGACACAAGAGTTTTAACTCAAACTTGTTTATCAAGTTTGGGACTGGATGCACTTCATGCTTTAATCCCACAACGCCCTCCTTCTTGCTGCTCCCACAGGACGATCAAGAATTGGCTGGAAGACACCAGTGCTGTCAGTGTCCTGGAGCCAGGGGTCCACAAAATTCCAGCTACCCTTCCCGGGAGACCTGCTAACACGAGCGAATGGGGTATGCAATGACAACAAGTCAGCCTGGGCACCATCTAATTACCAGTGTTCTTTTTCCATAAAAGCTCTAAGTGTCTGGCCGGGGCAAAGTGACTCCTGTGCTTGCCGTGAGGATTCACAGGAAATACAAAGCCCAGAACTGCTCACCCTCACTCACCCTATGCACACTCGGGGAGAGGATATGTCCGTGTCTCAGTACTCTCGTTCCTTTATTTTATGTGCATTGGAGTTCTAACTGCATATACATCTGCGTAAGGACGTCAGACCCTCTGAAGCTGAGTTACATACAGTTGTGAGCTGCCATGTGTATGATGTAAACTGAACCCAGGTCCTCTGGGAGAACAGTCAGTGTTCTTAACCACTGAGCCACCCCTCTAGCCTCACAAGTTCTTTTTCAAGAGAATCTGGAGAATTACTATTGAAATGCAAAGTGCATAGCCTGACTTCAACTGAATTCTTTTTGATTTGGAGGTTTTTTATTTTTATTTTGTCTATTTATTTATGTATTTATGTAAGTATGTATTTATTTATTTATTTAATTTTATTTTTTTGACCCTGGCCTAGAATTTTCTTTGTGGCCAAGGCTGGCCCTGAGCTCAGTAGCCCGCCTGTCTCTGCCTCCAAGTGCTGGGATAAGATACGCGCCACCACACCTGGCTCTGCTATTGGTCTTTAAAAACCTTACAGCCTGCCCCTTTCTCAACCACATACTTACTCAACCAAAGCATGTGCCAGGGACTCGATGTTCTCTCGGTCCAGGTTTGTTGTAGGCTCATCCAAGGCAAGGATGCCGCAGTTCAGACAGAAGGTTTCGGCCAGTGCCAGGCGGATGATGAGAGAGGCCAGCACCTAGGGAAAGTAGCATAAGAGATGTTTTCAGGAGGATATGGCGGATGAACTGAGTGTGGTGGTGCACACCTTTAATCCCAGCTCTCAGGAGGCAAAGACAGGCAGATCTCTGAGTTTTAGGCCAACCCAGGTTATGTAGTAAGACCTTGTCTCCAAAACCAGAAAAAGGTGGGAAGAGATAGGAAATGTCACAGGTCACTGATGTCAGGGACAGTTCAATGGAGACACAAGCCTTTCTGGAAGGTGGGCCATTTACCACATTCTGTCAGCCCATCATTTGTGCTGAGATAAAACACTGAGAAATAGCCCTGCCAGCATTCCAGATTTACTAAAAATTGGCATCACAGGCTAAGGGTAGATGCATACAATTTATCAGCAGTTGATAATTTTAAGAGAAGTCTTAAGATTCACCTGTACTCACTCCACAGACCAGACTGGCATCAAACTCAGAGACCTGCCTGCCCCTGCCCTCTGAGCACTGGGACTAAAGGTGTGTGAAACCACACCAGGCCTTACTGCCTCTCAGCAATGACACTTACTGGAAAACAGAAACACACTATATCTTCCTAACCTCACAGGCACTTTAACTCCTATAGAGACATCTTTAAGTCTCCATAATTCTCTGGTCCAAAAGAGAAACCAGGAAGTGTGTTCTTTTAAATCACACCCAGGTGTCTGCTTGTGTAATTGTGTCAATGAGGAAAAAATTCATAGGTTAAAGTTACTAGAGTGTGCTCTATTTGTACTTATCTGCATGGAGCCTACTAAATACATTCATGGTTATTAAAAATCAAACCCTAAATCTCTCAGATTCAGTGTCAGCCCTCTCAGGGTTGAAGGGACATAGCAAAGGAACCCGGCCGCTCTGGGCAGTGCACAGTGCTCTTGTGTGAGCTCTAACCTCACTGCCTGCTGAATTTCTGGGCTGCTAAACACAGGGCAGTTCATACCTTCCCTCTGACTCCCTGAGCAGGTCAGCAAATTGCAGGAACTTACTGTCCCTTTGGGGGACAGACACTTCCTTCCTGCCTTTGAACCCGACTCCTGCCGCTCTACCACTACCCACTTTCATGCATGCTGCAGCTTGGCCCACAGCCACCAGACTGTCTGTCTGACACCTCTCCTTATACCAGGAAGCAAACACTGCCAGTTTTTACAATTTAAGAGCAGCTATAGGAAACTGACTTTTGTTCTAAGATCATGTTTCAAACTCATTTATAATAAACATCACACATCACCAAACAAAGCAAGTACGGATCCTGTTTATAGATTACAAGTTAGTCATTTCTTCAGACTGTGATTGTGACAGTAACCTGCATTTGCCTGAAATTGATGTTAGCTATCTGGGTTGGCAATAACTGGGATAATTATGCCAATAATGTGACATCCTTTCCTAAGCCTATGGAATTTTATGAAAATCTACTTTAATCTGAAAACTCAATCGCACTGTGTGTGTGGTTAATAGAAATCAAACATTCATGACCTCCCTGTGCTCCTGGGATGCAGGTCTCATGCTTTAGCCTTATTGAAACATCATTTCTCATCCTCTGTACTCCAAACCTGCCTATTGTCCCTCCTCCAGGAGCCTCATGTAGGGCCGTTGAGTCTTCTTTATGTAGTAAGGGACAGAAAGCCCCTATGATACCAAAGCCCTGACAGCAGATCTCTCTATTTAATGGTCTGAGGCCCAGCCCAAAGCTATGCTGGGGAAATGGAGCTCGAGGCCTATGCAGGGGCTCTATTCTCAGTGACACAGATGAGAACGCTTCATCTGGTTCAACTCAGGCTCCAGTTTGCTAGTTCATTTAAATATGGTCTTGGTGTAGCCCAGGCTGGGCTCAAACTCACTCTGTAGTCAAGGATGACTTTAAACTTCTGATGCTCTTGTCTCTACTTCCACAGTGCTAGGATTATAACCAAGTTTAGGTAATGGTGGGGTCAACCCACAGCCTGGTCACATCCCTTCCGCACTAGTGTAACCCATGACTGGCAGTACAGTTACACTGACTCTGAGACACTCCTGCACGTTGTTGGACCAGAACGCCCACAAAACTGACTTTACTCTGAGAAATGCTGTGAAGTAAAATGGCTTTGAGTAACTTTGACCCTTTTCCTTTTAAATATATGTATGTATACGAGTGCCCTGTCTTCCTGTACATCTGCATGACAGAAGAGGGCATCAGTTTCCATTATAAAAGGTTGTGAACCACCACGTGGTTGCTAGGAATTGAACTCAGGAACTCTTTAAAAAAAAAGAATAACTAATGCTCTTCACCACAGAGCCATCTCTCCAGTCCCTTGACCCTTTTCTTAAAAGTTATCTTCAGAGTGCTGGCACCAGGAGAGTGCACTGATGATAACCAAGTCTGCCTCACAAGGTGGCAAGGAAGCTGTAGGGACTTCTCATCCACTTAATGGTATTCTTTTTTTTTTTTTTTTTTTTTTTTTACTGTTTTATTTACATGGTATACAGAACAATAAATGGTACTCTTAAGGCTTCTGCAATATCAGGGCCATCTTTCCGGCTCAGTTGGCTCCGCAGACTGCTGAGATACCTGCCTTCTGTCCAGCACTGCATCGCCCGCGCATGTCCAAGGCTGTATCCCCCTTCAGCATCACCACTCGGTAGTTGTAATTTCGCCTTTTATCAGAAGCTGATACATTTTCATCAGCATCGGATCGAATTTCTATGTATTCAATATCTGAGACAGAAAGAGTATTTTAGAGAACCCACACACACCTCTGTCACTTATATACATCATCATGGAAGCCGGGGGACATAGTGAGTCTGATGTCCTTAGCAGCACTGGCTGCCTTGCCAACTCTCTAGCCAGGAAGACTCAGGATCACGTGGTCTGCCAAGATGCAGCCTGGATGGCCCACCCCCAGCCTGGGCCCAGCTCTTTTTCTAAGAGTTTCCTTTGGGTGCTTTTCTTATCACACTTGGGCCTATCCCTATCTGCGCTTTCACAGAACCCATTATGTCATCAGCTAATCGCGTCTGCTGCAGCCAGTATGAGTCCTACAGGGCTTTGGAAGAAAAACTTTGCATTTTCTTTTTGTTGTAAGATGCTGCAAAGATAAGAATTCTTAGAAAACTCTCAAAGACATGCTCAGGAAGGGGTTTGAGAAGGCAATGCTGGCAGCTAAGGTCATACAGGAGAGGCTGTGGACAGAGCTTTGGAACAAGCATTTGGGACACACCACGTTAGTTACCTTGCCCACGATAGGTACTCCGCCAAAGATCACGAATAATTTTGTTGATTTCTTCCATTTTCATACTGTGAAATTTCATTATTGCTCTGGAAAAAAGGCAGTTTTACTTAATACAATGTGTATTATCTATATGAAAGACATAACTATGCAGTAGTATATGCTAAATTATATATGAATACATATGTATACACACACACACACACACACACATATATATATATATATATTAATAATGATAATAAAAATGCCGCTGCCCTAGTACTTTCAATTACAAGAGTAGACTTCAGAAAGGCCTAGAAAAAAAATTAAACAGGTCCAAGCAGTGTCACTCCCTGGTACGAAAACTGCCAGAGCTCTGCCGGCCCCACATTTCCACACATCTCTGTCTCCTCTGACATCCAAGACGTCTTTAAGTACTCAGAAGCTGCAAGGGTTGAGTGTGATGGTACACACCTTTAATTCTGCACTCAGGAGGCAGAGGTGGGCAGGTATCCATAAATTTGAGGCCAGCCTGGTCTACACAGTAATTCCCCAAAGCTGTACAATGAGACCCTCTACAGTTTTATATAAATCTTTAACAGACTTCTTTTCTAGGCCCTAAGATCACAATGGCGGGAGGGGGTGGTGGTGATGGTGGTGGTAGTGGGCAGCCTCTCTAGTACCAGCAGGAGGCCTGTTGAAGGCGGACCTATGTGCTAAGGCTGAGGGTGCAGCTAGCCAGAAGCTCTTGTCACAAAACAAAGACAAGGACAAGTCTTTGGAACTGCTGTCTGGCCATTCTAGAATTTTTAATTTTATTTTTCTTTGAGACGGGGTCTGTACAGGCTGTCCTCTAGACCAAGCTGGCCTTGAACTCAGGGATCTGCCTGACTCTGCCTCCTGAGTACAGGGACTAAAGGTCTGTGCCTCCACGAACCATGGCCAGGTCTTTCTAGGATTGTTAAAGTTTATCAAAAGCCAGTCCCTTTTATTTCTCAGATCTGTGAGGATTTTGCCAACCTGAAGGCATCTTTGGCTCCAAAGGAGGCCCTGACTTAGAAGCCTGACTCTTTAACCAGTCACAAGGCCTACTAGTGTGCTCTGACCTCCACAGGCCTGCCTGCCTTCCATTTCTCGTTTACAGAAGTGGTCTCCAGACACTGTAGGAAGACATGTTTGTGAAGCCAAGGCTTCCTGTCAGACCTGAACACCAGGCCTGCCCTAGCTACTGCAGCTCTCAGGAACTAGGACTAATAAAGTCACTCCCGTCCGTGGCAAGAAGGCAAGTTTCAGAGCTGTCACCAAGCAAAGGATGTGAGCGAACTCCCTTCCATCTGCAGGCTCCTTATCTGATATATACAGAAAAAGAAACTAAACGTAATGCCGTTGCCTCTGTATAATCATTCCGTGATCTTCTGATTGCCAGCCAAAGAGAAAGAAATGACTCAACATAAATACGCCTAAGTATCAGATGCAGCGGCACTGCTGAAGCCATGAAGCCCGGAGAAGCCTCTGCCTCACCAGGTCTCCATTTTCTAACTCATGCTCATCTCCGCTTACCATAAAGAATAGACAAACCAGCTATTATTTTCTCAAAGAGGGAAAATCGTAACAAAAAAATACTTCACAGGATGTTCTGGGAACCAATCGTATGTGAAGACTACTTTTCCAAAGCTTCATGTGCTATGATTCTAATTTTGTAAATGACCTTTAAACGTTATTTTTGGAACACCAGGTAGGGCAAGGCCAGAGAAGTGGGAGAGGGGGAGCTTCAGTAAAGAAAGGCACCCCCTCAGGGTGACAGAAATGGCAACTGCTACTGTTGGCTGGCCTGGCAGCTGAAGTATGGTGTCTCTGGGAGTTATATCAGCACAGTGGGCAACCATGGGTACGACAAAGGTGACTGCAGTAGGCCATCTAAAGAAGCCGCTGACACGAGTGGTCACCAATAAGCTTCACCTTCTGAGAGACAAGCCACACTCCAAGTCATATAGCATCTCTCCGATCTCCAATTGCTATGAAAACAGATCCTATAAAAAAATTGCCCAAGATACAGAAAGTGGCTAGGACACTAGCAGCTTTGATTATGAGAAGTTTTGTTGTTGATTGTTTGTTTGTTTGTTTGTTTTTAAGGCAGTGAATGGACAAGAAGAGTATTATCTTCAAAGTGTGCCTACCTTCTGGGTATATAAAGCAGTAGGAAGCAGAGAGAAGTCTGAAAAGAGCAAACACTTTTGGGCTTGTCCTGCCTATGATGAGAGACATGAGCATCCTAAACACATTTAGTCATAAGAGCACTCAACAGAACACATGACTGGGGAGACTTTCCTGCTATACATGGAAACCAGGGTAAGCAATTGTAGGTAAGCACACCATCTACCTGCCCCAGCCCCCCAGTCTCAGCTTACAGAGTGGTATTTATCCCTAGAAAGCACACAGCACAACAGGAAGAAAGTTGTCCAAGGTAACACTGTATACCAGACTAGAGAAAAGCTGATAAGCCAGTGAAGGAGTGTTTGCTGCACCAGCATGTAGGAGTTTTGGTACAAATCACAATGACAAAGGGAAGACAATGTCTTTTCTTTCACAAAATGTCTCAGTCAGGCATCTATAGCAACAGCAAAAACAATCTAACAGATACAAGCAGTCTTCCCACAATAACCCGGAGAGGTGCTGTAGCTTGTAAGACACCTGCCACTGTTTCTGCAGGTAAGGTTTGACTGTATACCTCAACATCCAAGAAAATCAACTGAAATATTAACATTTCCAAGTTAAGCAGAAATGGCCTAGGTATGGGGGTACAGGCCTTTGATCCCAACACCTGGGAGTCTGAAGCAGGCAGCTCTCTATATGCTGAGCTCCAGGACAGTCAGAGCCGCACAGATAGTGACATCCTGTCTCCAAACAATTCATATAGCATTACTATCTAGTTTCTAACAGTGTTGGGAAAGAATGGTGGGGTGGGGAGTCCCATAGCTGGAGAGATGAGTCAGTCAGCAAAGTACGTGCAGCAACAGTCCTAATTCAGAACCCAAACCTATGTAAACGGTCAGGTGCACTGGCTCCTGTAACTGAGAAGATGAATAAAGATGAATACGCAAGGGCCTCAAACTCACTGGCCACCTGAAGTGATGAGCCCCAGAAACCCTCTTCCATACAGAGACCATGTCTCAAAAAAATGAAGAGCTACTGTATCTCTCTCTCTCTCTCTCTCTCTCTCTCTCTCCTCCCTCCCTCCCTCCCCCCCTCCCTCCCTCTATCCCTTCCTCCCTCTCCCTCTCCCTCTCCCTCTCTCTCTCTCTCAGTTAAATTAACTAGTGTAGTGGCATACACCTGCTACTCCAGGCTGGTCAGGAAGATGACTGGAAATAACCAGAAGAAAGACTTGGATTGAATTTTCATGCAACGGTGGGCCACGGTGACACTGACACAGTCATGTTCATATACTGCCAGTGGAATTATGTGCTTTATAAATGCTTTTGGCCATGAGTTGGTGGTGTATATCTCAGTACTTGGGAGGCAGAAGCAGATGGCTCTCTTTGAGTTTGAGGTCAGCCTGGTCAATAAAGCAAGTTTCAGGAGCCAGGGTTATGTAGAGAAATCCTATCTCAAAAACAAACAAAAAGTGCTTTTGGGAACCAATCTGGTATTAGCAAGTTAAAAATGATCATACTCTCTGACCTAGTAGCTTCATTTCTAAGACGCTATCTTTCTGGTCTATCTGCACAAGTATGCAAAGTCATATACACGGTGGCAGCAGGGGCCAAATTTTATAGTGTCCTAATGTCACTGGCTGAAATAGGTAGACTCTATTTTATGGGTTATACAAACATTAAAAGAATGAAACACACACGCACCTATGAACATAAAAGAACTTCATGGTTACATAAAGAATAGAGTGAGTCCTGAGGTGGTGGTGCACATCTTTAATTCCACCGCTTGGGAGGTAGAGGCAGGTAGATCTCTGAGTTCAAGGTCAGTCTGGTCTACAGAACGAGTTCTGGTACAGCTAGGACTACACAGAGAGACCTTGTCTCAGAAATAAAAAAGAAAAGAAAGGGAGCAGCGCAGTACCATTCACACTGTGCTAGTGCACCGTGAGGGAAGCAAGGTTAGCAATGCAGGACACCTTGGTGAGCACTTGGCACTGTCACCAAGTGCCGAGGGAACCTATGTTTACCCTGACTTGTGCCCTAAGTCTTGTAGGTGTGAGGTGTGGAGAAGTTCAAGTTGCATCTAACACATGTGGCACAAATAACACAGACTGAAAGGGAGAGGCCAGTATGTCTATTTGGGAAGGGATTAAAGGATCATTCCAAGAAGGAGAAATGCACAGGAAAACATAGACATTAAGGGAACAAAACTGTTCAGCTTGGTGAGGGGCACAGTGAGTAGAGATCACTGCGGTGATGGGGAAGGTAAGGATGGGGTTTTTCCTACAATGACAACAGGATCCATCTATTAGCCTAGCAGAAAAACAGTGGGGCAGGTAGGGGTGAGGACAACAGGAGGGTGTAGAGGTGGAGACAGCTACCACAGTGGCAGGCGAGCGACTGGGTAAAGCTGATGGAAGGAAAGCTGCCCTGAAGCATTGCCATGCAGGAACCTTGTGCAAGCTGGAGCTGTCCACAGACTGAATTCCATTATTCTTTAACACTTGTTTCAGGTACTTAATAGTAAGTATTGTAAAGAATGGCCTGGAGTGACTGAGGGCTTGGCTCAGGTGGCAGAGGACTGGCCTACCATGTGTGAAACCCTGGGTTCAATTGCCAGACTGCATAACCATGAGTTGTGGTGTGTGCCTATAATCTTGGCATTGGGGTGGTGGAAGTAGGAGGATTGGGTGTTCAAGGCCAGCCAGAGTTACAGCACTACACAAAATTATCCCTTAAACAAAACGATGACCCTAAAAATCCTTGATGTGAGCTTGAGACAGTTGAGGCCCTGCTGTGGCCTCGAGAGCTGTCTGTTGGCTAAATGCATTAATGCACATGAGGTAGAATGCCTCCCTTGTAAGAACTGGCTCTCAAAAGAGCATAGGAATTTCTGAGATCTAAGAAAACAGCAATTTATGAATTTATTCAGTTTTATAATTACTGATTAATAGCTTGAAAGAGTGCCTTAAAAACTTCTCTAACACTCCGCTGTATTCTGTGAAGATGAATGGTAGTTCTGGTGGTCCGGAGCCTTAGAATGATCTGCCAAATGACAAAGGGTCCCATTCGAAAGGCAGCATCAGATGACCAGAAGCCTGTGCTACTGAAGCTACTGTGATGGGCGGCACCTCATCCATACCACAGAATGTATCACCGACCTGAACGGATGCACACTGCACTCTGGATGGCAGTGGCATCAACTCAGGCTCGCTGCTAACTCCAGAAAGGCAGCAGATGGCAGAAGCAGCTGTGCCTGTATGGACATGGTAGGGACGTAAGAGATCCCTGTAAATTCATTTCTGCTCAGCTTTATTACAGAACTAAAACTTCTCTAAAAAAAATAAAGTATTAAAAGAAAAACAAAATCAAATCCAGAGGTCTCAATGCAGCTTGCAGAGCTGTTCTAGCCTATGTCCTCTGCTTCTTCCTATAGGTACCCTTTAGATGCCAGGGGAATGTACTGTTCAGCAGGGGGCTGCTCTGCCCTCTCTTCCAAGCTAGCCAACTAACTGTCTCCTACACTTGCTCTTTAAAGGAGAAACTTCTGTGAGCCTGAGTTACCCTCTTTGGAAGCACTATGGCTCCCAGCCTGCCGTCACAAGTGGAGCAGTACATCAGGCCTTTAAGGTTACTTTCCCACCTCAGCATCTGGCCACTCTGTAAAATCAAATGCTTAAGATGCAGCCACGAGAAAGCAGGTGCTCGGGTCTCCATCTGTGCACAGAGGTAAGGCTGTCCCACAGCCCTCCAGACCCTAAACCTGCCCGCAGAGAGCTGGTCTCCCAGGAGCTCTCCCTCCTAAGCCCACAGGTGGGACTCCACTTTCTCTCCACTGACTGTCCAAAGAGAGTCCTGCCAGGAGTGCACAGGGCACAGGAACCTCGGAGCAGCCTGGGACAGGACCCTCCCAGTCTCCATCTGTGCCCAGAGCTGGGGCTGTCCCACAGCCCTCCAGACCCTAAACCTGCCCGCAGAGAGCTGGTCTCCCAGGAGCTGCTAAGATCACAGGCTCCCAGGCTCCCAGGCCATAGGAGGGACAAGCTCCAGTCAGACATAGCAAGACCAGTTAACACCAGAGATAACCAGATGGTGAGGCAATTGCAAGAACCTAAGCAACAGAAACCAAAACTATTTGGCATCATCAGAACCCAGTTCTCCCAACACAGCAAATACTGGCTACCCAGCACACTGGAAAAGCAAGATTTGGATTTAAAATCACATCTCATGACGATGATAGAGGATTTTAAGAAGGACATAAATAACTCTCTAAAAGAAATACAGGAGAACACAGGTAAACCAAGTAGAAGCCTTTAAAGAGGAAACACAAAATTCCCTTAAAGAGTTACAGGAAAACACAACCAAACAGGTGAAGGAATTGAACAAAACCATCCCAGATCTAAAATTGGAAATAGAGAAAGCAGGTGCTTAAGAGGTTAGAATAGCATCATCTTTTTTTTTTTTTTTTTCCAGTTTAGGCATCATCCGTTTATTATAAAAGGGAGGCATGGAAATTATTTACATGATGAAATAGTTCAGAATATCAGTGGAATGGGCAGCTTCATGTGACACCATTTCAACAGTGATTTCAGTCGACATACTTTCCAAGAATGTCGCCATCTCTAAATAAGAAGTAATCCTTGTCGTCTAGTACTACTTTGGTGCCTCCATATTCTGGGAGAAGAACTTTATCTCCAACTTTCACACTGACAGGCTGAATCTCTCCACCCTTTCCTTTCCCGCCTGATCCCACAGCCACAACCGTTGCTTGCAATACTTTTCCTTGAGACTTTTCTGGAAGCATAATGCCACCTTTGGTCACAGTTTCAGCGGCACTCCTTTCAACCAATACTCTGTCAAATAGCGGAAGAAACTTCCTAAAAGCTTGTCCAGCCATGACTTACGCCGCCGCAGCTCCGGACTCTGCACTCGGACGGCTGCTGCAAGGAGACTCCCGTGGGCCGGCTGAATAGCATCATCTTAAGGGACCCAAGTTTCTTTCCTCAAGACCTGTCCAGCTCTTGCTTCCTTCCCTAGTCAAACTATCTAAAGGACTCAAGCCAAGAAGACAAATGACTAATGAAAAGTCTGGATTACTGCTCAAAATTGCAAGTGTAAAAACAAAGGCAAACCCTGAACCAGACTTTGCATATCTCAAGCCATCTTGCTGACTAATAACTAGAAAGACCAAATATATATGGACTTTTTTGTAATTATTATTTTAATTTGAAAGCATAAACACTAAGTGCAAATCAAGTTTGAAAAAGAGCAGTAAAGACATTTTCAAAGACATTTTCTGAAATATACTACCTTCATCTTTGTGTTTAAAATTATGCCAAACTTGATACACAGGCTACCAAAAAACAAAAAAATTAAAACAACAAAAACCAAAAATGCAAAACTAGCTGTGGATTATTAGTGCTTTAAAAACTATTACCATTGTGGTGTGTGTGTGTGTGTGTGTGTGTGTGTGTCTTGTGAGCATGTATATATAAGTGTAAGTGCCCAAGGAGCCCAAAGGCATAGGATTCCCTAGAGCTGAATTTCAGGCAGTTGTGATGCTCCTGGTGTGGGTGCAGGGAACTGAACTCAGAATGCAGATGCAGCACAGGCTCTTAACTGCTGTCTCTTCAGCCCCCATGAACGCTGCCTCAGAACTCAGTACCAGGAGAACCTCCTGACTCCTTAAATTTGGGTCAGCAGCAGTCCTCCTGCCCAAAGAAATGGTGTCATGAGTACCATGTTTTAAACAAATTAGGATTTCTTCTTGCTGAACATAGAATCCTTAATTTGGCAAATTTAAATGACGTTTTTCCCCCAAGTTATATGACTTGTCAGGTGGTAGTGGCAGTACATGCTCTTAATCTCAGCATTTGGGAAGCAGAAGCAGGCAGATCTCAGTGACTTTGAGGCCAGCCTGGTCTACATTGTGAGTTCCAGGACTGCCAGGACTACATGCAGAAACCCTGTCTCAAAAAGAAAACAAAAACAAAATGAAACAAAAACCAAACAAACAAAAAACTTATTATGACTTTATTAAACTTGTTTGCTTTAGCCAGTCTCCTAAGTATCGGCTTTAACATTAGGCAAAGGTTCGACCATTACTACAAGATAAACATTTGCTTAAAACAAAGTAACAAACCTGCAGCAGACATGAAATGCTACTGGCTGTCTTTGGGTTTGTAACCAATCTCCTACAGGATGCTACCATATGAAACGATAATGCATCCCTGGCCAGCATAGGAGGAGTCCTGAATAAAGTTCTCCACCAGAGCTCCCCTTGAAGGCAGGGACCCAGGCTTTCAACAAATGGCAGAGACCTGGCTGCCTCAGATACAAAGTTGTGGGAGTCGCATGTTTCCCAAGTTGCAGAAGCAGCATGATGTAACACTGGGAAACAAAATATTGGAGAGCACTCTGGGCAAGTGACATATTCCATTTTTGTTCTAATGTAGCACTGTGTGTAAGGTCATGTTCCACTCTCAGCCAGGGTTTCTACCAATGCTTCTGCCTACTGCTGCTTTAGATCATTACTAATAACAGATGCTAATCAGCGCTTCTCGAAAATGCACTGTTGATTTCCTGTGTTACCTTAAATAGACTGCCGCGCAACAGTGACACTAATAGTACGCCTTATTCTAAGTGACATTAACAGTACGCTTTATTCTACATGACACTAACAGTATGCCTTTTCTAAGATGCCAAACAGTGAGGGAAATCTTAAACTTTGGGGGGGGGGTAGGAAGGCAAATTTAGGGATCACATATGAATCCTAAGCTATCATTGCAGGAGAAACCCACAGACTCTATTTGAAGGAAATATTTTTCTTATTTAGAAGAATGCATCTGATTAGTAGATAAAATACCTCACTGATCAGTGTGACAATGCTCCTAAACGAGCTAAATCTCTGGAAAGCACCCCTGCAACTCCTCACCTCAGCCCACTTCTGGCTGGCTCCAGAGAACTCCCAGCTCCTCCTTGCTTACTCAGTGTGATACCTCGTGTTTCTCTGTGGAAATGCCCTTCCTTCCCCAGGCCAGACAGCCTGGTGATATCAAGGCATTCCCCTGGCTGACTAGGCAGTTGAGAGAAAGGACAGGTTATGGCAGTCCTTTATGATCTCTTTAGCGCATATGTGACAGCATGCCGTGCCTTACTGAGAGCCAGCAGGAGGGCTTCTGGACATAGTATTCTATGTTACAGAGACACAGACCTAGGTACTGTAAACAAGGACTGGATTCACAGCAGACCTTTAAATGCAGCAACCAACCTCCCACCCTGTCACTGGTCCCCTAGTTCCCTCATGATCCAAGTTCTGGGTCCCTGTATAGCAGAATATGTCATCAAGACATTTCTCTCCCACCATTTTCTCCTCATCCAACTCACAGAAATCCACCTTCCTCTCCATGGCTTCCCAGTCATAAATCTCCAACTTGTCAAATTCTAGGTCATTGCTCAGACCATCTTACTCAGCATCTCAGAAGTTAATGACTCCTGAAAAGTTTGCTTCATTCAATCTGTGAGTTACAACCTGTCCACCACCTCCCCAGCTTCTGACCCACTTGTAAACTAGTCTCTATACCTTCCCTTCTCTAGCAACATCCTTTCTATACGGAACACCACTCCAGCTTCAAATGCCATAGGTATGTCTAGACCCAGGATTCTGTATTTAACTTCCTACTTGAGTTCTTTATTTGGAAACCTACACAAATATTCAAGTACCCAACACAGACTTTTCCTTTTCTCTTAAACCCCTCCCCCTTTCAGGAATAGCAACTTGTTCCCTGACAGCCTGCTGCACAAGTGAGATCATGGAAAAATACCCCTCAACCCTTCCCTTCCTTCAACTTAGAAGTGAGCCTTGTCAGCTCCATCGCCATCACTGTTTCCCATTTCCATGGCTACACCTGAGTCTTCTACCACCATCTGTAGGGACAGAGAGTTAAAGCTTCAAGACTGGAACATGGAGCCAGACCCAGAATCTGTCCCCTTGCTGCCCAAACTGATCTACAGATTTTGTGCAATCAATAGCAAAATACCAAGGACATTCTTCAGACAACTAGGGTAAAGTCCGTGATTCATACGGACCCATCAACAAGGAAGCAAGCAGATAAAACCCAAATAGTCAAAGCAGTCTTGGATAAAAAGGACAACAGAGAAAGCTATCACATTACCACGGAGCAGTCCAAACACTACAGCACAGTACTAACCGAGAAGCAGACGCAGAGCAGTGGACCGGAGCAGAGAGCTTAAGAATGTAAGCGAGTCTCTACTGTTCCCTGGTCTTCACACAGGGGCTAAGGACAGACAGGGGCAAAGGACATTTCTTCAATAAATGGCACAGGGAAAGCTGAGACTCTAGATGCAGAGCATCAAACCAGACCTGTCTCTTCCTACACACGAAAATCAACACAGGTAACATTTAACACCTGAAACTCAAGACTATGGAAGGAAACACCAGGGCAACGCTTCACAACTCTCAACAGTCAAGGGCTTGATTTGAGGGGGCAAAAGCCTAAAAGTACTGGGAACAAAACCCAAAGGAGACAAAACTACATCAAATTACAAAGCTTCTGCCCAGCAAAGGAACCAATCAACAGAGTAAAGAGCCTACAGAATGGGGAAAAGTGTTACCTACTCATTAGGTTTGGTAAACATCCACAACATATAAGGAACTTAAAAATGAATGGTCCACTGGGCAATGGTGGCACATGATTTTAATCCCAGCACTCAGGAGGCAGAGGCAGGTGGATCTCTGAGTTCAAGGCCAGTTGGGTCTATATAGTGAATTCCAAGACAGCCAGGACTATACAGACAAACCTTGTCTCAAAACAACCAACCACAAAAAATGAGTGGTTCAATTGTTGGGGTCCAGGAGTTGCCCCATAAACCACAGATACACAGATCTCAGTCAGACATAGTTTACTTAGCATTTGCCCCAGGACTGATCAATTAGGGCTGCGGGCCAGACTCAGAAGCCAGACTCCTACAGACCTTTTAAGCCTAAAATCCACAAACATCTGTGCTGAGTTATTTCACAAGTCAGGATGTAGGGATGGGGACTTCCTTAGGAACATGTCTTTGTGGTACACTTGTCCTGGGCCCATTGGATGGGTTAGTCAACTGTGGCAGGAGACTTGCCTTGCCTAGCATTATGAGCCACCATGTGGTTGCTGGGAATTGAACTCAGGACCTTTGGAAGAGCAGTCAGTGCTTTTAACCACTGAGCCATCTCCCCAGCCCCAATACTCTATCCAATAAACAAACAAATAAAAATGAACCAGAGAACTGTACATGAAAGCCACAACTGTTTCTCACTTTAAACCCATTACATTAAACTCAGCGATTCACCTGCTGGAATGATAGGCACTGAGCCACAATACTGGGCTAGTAAAACCATTTTAAAAAACCAATCTGGGCTGGAGAGATGGCTCAGCCAGCCAGTAGCTCTTGGACTGGTTAGGGTATGTATGCTTTATAGTGTAAGCACACATGCAACATGCAACATGCAAGTAGCATTTCATTCCATGGTATATATAAAATGTCATATACTAAAGAGACAAACTTGGGAAAAGAGATGAGCACAGTGTGCCACAGTGCGCTAGCTCCGACCACTGCAGAAAAAACCACTCAAGTACTTACTGATCAAGAGTTTTGTAGTAGATGTCCAGGTCCTTATTTACCAGCTCTGTGGTTCTCATGACAATCATCATTTCTCTGTACTTCTCCTCTGCATCCCGAAACTGAGGTTCTCGGAGCTCCTTCTTAAAGTGAAGAATTTCTTCTTCATAGCCTTTCTGTCGCCCCAATGCCAAACTGTGATTTCTCTTTATCGTGTCTATGTTCTCTTCCAACTTCTGGTGCTCACTAGAGATTAGTGAAGACCACTGTTTAGGGTTTGGCAGCCTAAGCACAGCGTCCCTTCAGACAGGTGCCACTCATTCCCCTCAGTGATAAGCACATTATAGCAGCGCTCCTTGTTTCTAAGACTTTTTAGCTAATTCTATTCCTTCCAAACTTCTGCAGCACTTAAGTTTCTGAGCAGCAAATAACCTTCATAACAGGTGAGCACCACGAACTGCCCCTGGCCTTCAGCTACTGACAAAGTAAAGGACTGGAGACTCATGCAAGTAGGTCACACACTTCTGCTCTAGAACCAAGAACTACACCCAACTGCCAACAATGAGAAGTTACTGGATAGCATGTTTCAATCGGTTTTATTTACAAATGTCAAAGACAGCACAATTTTATTTGCCATAAATTATTTTCTATAGTAAAATTTATTTAAAAAATTTGTTTCTGTTGCAAAAGTCTAAAAATCATAAATCTGACCCAAAAGATGTAAAATACTCAAAAAAATTGGTACCCTCACAGATTATACAGACTTTAATATGTGCCTTAAAAATTTTTATTTATTTATCAACCACTTAATAAGTACCTATTATGTGTTAGACATTGCTCACATGTTTAGGGAACTAGTATTAGTTAACCTTATTACCTATTTGGCTGATACTTCTGCCATTTCCTAGTAGTGAAAGGTCCTTTAAGGACCACATGCACTAAGCAGTCTGAAACATGGACAGCCAGGTGTGGTGGTGCAAACCTTTAATCCCAGCACTTAGGATGCTACTCAGTGAGACCCTTAAAAAAATAGCTAAATTTTGGGGTTGGGGATTTAGCTCAGTGGTAGAGCGCTTGCCTAGCAAGCGCAAGGCCCTGGGTTCGGTACCCAGCTCGGGAAAAAAAAAAAAAAAAAAAAGCTAAATTTTAATCACAGAAGTAGTTATTTTTTAAAAAAAATTCTAGCTTGGGCTAGAGAGATGACTTGGTTGCTCCTCCAGAGGACACTGGTTCAATTCCCACAACCCCACATGGTGGCTTACAATCACCTAAAGCCAGTTTCTGTCTTCTTGCTTCTACATGCACTACATGAATGTGGTGCACACACATACATGTAGGCAAAATCTCATAAAATAAAAACAAAAAAGAAAGAGAGAAAGAAAATAATATTGGGGAAAAGGATCTGGGAGACACTTCATTGTAGAAAACTGAGCTCTGGGAATCCAACCAAGGTACTCTGGAAGAACACCCTTACTCTTAACTACTGAGCCATCTCTCCAGCTGGTTTCTTTTTTTTTTTTTTTTTTTTTTTTTTTTTTTGGTTCTTTTTTTTCGAGCTGGGGACCCAACCCAGGCCTTGCGCCCTAGGCAAGCGCTCTACCACTGAGCTAAATCCCCAACCCCAGCTGGTTTCTTTATATTGTAATAGTAAGAACCTTTATTGAAATGGGTGCAGTGACCAAGCCTGTAATTCCGGCCCTCAAAGCAGAAGCACTTTGAGTTTGGGGTCAGCGCAGGCTGTTCAAGGAGACCTCAAAAATAAACAACAAATACTATTTACTAAAGCATACTTTTTCATCTGTAAGACTTGCATCTGTCCCATCTCCTTCAAATGTTGCTTTCGTTCCTCTTCAACTTCTTTTAGTTCCTCTCTTCTTTTTCTCAGTGTAAGGTTATCCTGTAACCACCTTTCCTGTATCTAGACATAAATATTGTTATCAGTTAACAAAAATAAGCAAGCTATTAGCATGACCTCCCTCACACACCACTAACGGGCACACGCAGACGCTGGTGATAACACTGCCTTCCTTACTGTTGTGCTGAACTAACCAGAGGGAGGGTCAGTCAGTGGGATGGGAGGGACGGGAGGAGCAGATCAGCTTGCACTGCCCCTTCTGTCCATGATGTAAGGTCTTTTCTTTGGCAGGGGATAAGCCTCTTAATAAATGTGTAGAGCACATGTGATTAAATGTGATCATTTTATATACACAAAATAATTATCTATAATGGAAAGATTAACCAGATGTTATTTTTAATTATTACAGATTTTTAAGACAGGTCTCACTTTGAAGTCCTGGCTGGCCTTGGAACTCAAAGTGATCTGCTTGCCTCAGCCTGCTGGGATTAAAGGTGTGTCATCACCACTTCCAGCCCAGACATTGTATTTCATATCTACAACCTAGTAGATCATCTTTCCCAGGACCACCGCTACATAGCTTGCTAATCTGAAGAGCAGTTCCACTTAATATTAGTGAAAAACAAAATTTTAACAATCTCGAGATCAATACAAACTAGTCTCCCCTACTTTATCCCCTAGTTTTTTCATCTCCTACCTGTGCCCAGACTATTATTAGATCCTTTAGAGTACATCGATCCAATCTCTGCTTTCAGGCTGACAAATACGAGTGGAGTGGTCCTACTCTGAGCATCCAAAATTCACACAATGGGTTTGATAGCATTTTAGATTTTCAATTAGTAGATGTTCAACTAATAGAGTCTATGTAATTACTACAAAATCCAAAGAACTACAGGGTATGAAACATTGCTAATGCCTAATCCTCTGGATGAGGGATACTCTACCCATAATCACACAAAGGATTGGGAGTAACATATAGCTGCGAATTTGAGATTATTCTGCCAGTTGACCTAGAATATTAAAAAACTGGCTGTTGACTCTAAGTGGTCTTAATCCTTAAAAAGACATTCAAGCCAGGCATGGTGGTGCATGCCTTAATTCTAGCACTCAGGAGGCAGAGACAGGCGGACCTCTGTAAGTTCGAGGCCAAACCTGGTCTACAGGACAGCTAGGGCTGTCACACAGAGAAACCTTGTCTCAAACAAAGGCAGAAAAGAAAAAGGATACCTAATCACCTGGCAAGAGTGATAAACAAACTACCCGGATAGTTTTCCTGGTGATTACAATGAATTACAAGAGACATATTAAGAGACAATTAAGCAGCTGATATTGGTAGGGAGAACTTGTAGAAACTCAGTGATGTGAGAGTAGGGGGAAGAGCAGAGCTTTGACAACACTTCCAACAGTGAAGGATCTAGGGTCTAGGAGAGGGGAGAAGAGGTTCCCCTCACACATGGTAAAGATTTATCTCCAACTATATTCCTAAGGACCATTATTTTCAGATTTTTAAAAAATTAGCAAGAGGTAGGATAAAGCTGAGTGTAGTGGAGCATGCCTTTACTCCCAGTGCTCAGGAAGCAGAGGCAGGACACTCTGAGTTCAAGGTAGGGCTGGGCTACACAGTGAGCTCCAGATCAGCCAGAGATACAGAAAGACTCTCGAGAAGAAAAAAAGTTAAGGTACCGTTATGCAAATTCCTGTGGCATTACTATAAAAGTGACATGGCTGTCTGTACGTGTTCAGTGGCTAAGGCAACCCAGGACACGCGGCAGCAGCTGTGCTCTCTGAAGCCTCGCCATGGAGAACCTAGCTTATAGTTTTTCCTTATTAGGAAAACGGAAAGGTTGCTTTCATCTGTGATCTAATATCTGAATTGACTACGTGAAAGCGCTCTTTATACAGTGCTACCACGCTGTCAGGCAGACATTCTCATGGAACACTCCTCATCTGGCCGCACACAGTCATCAGAAACAGACTTTCTTTTACTTTAGCTTCCACTCTTGCTTTAGTTTGAAAGCACAGCAGGTAAAAGGCACAGCTTTGGAAGTAAACTGGATAATTTTGGGCAAGTTGATTTAAGTTTTCTAAGTATCAGCTTGCATGGAATATGGTGATAATGCCACCTACTGTGACGTTAGCACTGTGAGGGATAAATACAGCAGGACAGTGCCTGGCTCAGTAACTGCTTGTAAAAGGCTTTGGGGTCCAATTTTCCTGTCTATTGTAACAGCTCACAAAATATAAAGAATAAGATATGAAAGGAAAATAGGTTAACACTTAAAGTTCATCAGTTTGATGCTTGGCACATGTCTGTGGCAGTCAGGACAACCTTGAGTGTCACTCCTCATATCTATGTCAGTATTTTTTGTTTTTGTGGCATGGTCTCTCAGTGACCCTGGAACTCACCAGTAAGCACTAGGCACAGCCTGTCTCTGCCTGCGTGTGCCACTGTGCTTGGCTTTCACAAGTGCTGTTTAGTACTGTATTTGAAACCTGACAAAAGAGGGTGAACTTACTATAATTTTTATGACAAATAATCTCTACTTTTCCTTCATATATATTCTTTCACCAAAAGAAGGGAGGCAGAGTAGACTTAAAATTATTTAAGGATGAAACTGTTTTTGGAGAGGAAAGGTTTTATTCAGCTTATACTTCCAGGGCAGCACTGTTCATTATCAAAGAAAATCAGCACAGAAACTCAAGCAGTGCAGGGACTGGAAGCAAGGCTGATGCAAAGGCCATGGAGGAACGCTGCTTATTGGCCTGTTCCTCATGACTTGCTCAGCCTTATCTCTCCCCTCTCCTGTCTCCCGTCTCCCCTCCCTCCCTCTCTCCCTCCCCCCTTCCTCTCTTTCTCCCCTCCTTCCCTTTCTTATTTATTTATTTAACATATTCACTTTATATCCTGCTCAGTGCCCCCCTCCTCTGAGTGAGTGGGGGCCCCTGGGTATCCTCCCACCCTGACACCTCAAGTCTCTGCTAGGCTAGGTACATCTTAGGATATAACTTAACATGACTTAAATAAGCACACGCCAGTGAGTTTCCTGCCACAGAGCTCAGCTGATACAGTAATGCATATAGTCTGCCACTTTGACTTCCAGACAGACAGTCAATAGCATACAGATATGTGAGGGAAGTCATTAGGACAGCTGACTCACACAATTACAGAGGGTGAGGAAGCTCACAACAAGGCGCTGGCAAACTCAACGATTCCAGGATGCCAGAGACAGTTCAGTGTTAAGTCAAGAACCTGAGGGTCAATGGTCTAAGTCCTGGATTCTTTCTTCCTCCCACCTCTACCACCCTAGTGCTGGGATTCCAATGTTTAACACTGCTTGTACAACATACGCATGTGCACAGTTTATACAATGCTAGTGCTCAAACTAGGCCTCCTGTATGCTAGGTAAGTACCCTACCAACTGAGCTACATCTCCAGCCCAAGACCCGAGATGTCTGATGTCCAAGAGCAAAAGCAATGTGTCCCACAGGGCTGGAAAAATGGTTTAGCAGTGAGAGCACTTGGTTCCTGGAGTTTGGTTCCTAGCTCACAATCACCTGTAACTCCAGTTCCAGTGAATCTGATGCCCTCTTGTGGTCCCTGCAGGCATACACATTATCATACACGTGTACACACACACACACACACACACACACTAAAATAAATCTTCAAAAAGAATATATTTTAGCTCAAGAGACATCAAAGAAATTCTTTTCTTTCCTCTCCTGGTTCCCAGCTCATTGAAAGGTGCCTGCTCACACTACAAACTGACATTCCAGTTACATGCATGAGGTCAGGCCAATTGTCCTTGTACTGACATTTCACATGTGAAATGCCTGGGCGTGGTTGTACATGCCTGCAATCCCAGAACTTGGGAAGTGAAAACAGGATGGTCAGGAGTTCAAGGTTCTCAGCAACACAACTAGTTACAGGTCAGCCTGCACTTTAAGATCCCGTCTCAAAGAAACAATAAAAAAAAATGCTTGGTGACACAGCTGGACATCCAGTAGAAATGCTTTGGTGACACAGCTGGATATCCAGTAGTAATGCTTTGGTGACACAGCTGGATATCCAGTAGTAATGCTTTGGTGACACAGCTGGACATCCAGTAGAAAGCTGCTCTGGCTTTAATCCCAGCACTTGGGAGGCAGAGGCAGGAGGATCTCTATGAGTTCTGATCTACAGTGTGAGTTCCAGGAAAGCCAGGGTTACACAGAGAAACTCTATCTTGAAAAACTAAAACCAACCAAACAAAAAAACCCTAACACAAACAGAAAAAGGATGTTGTTTCGAAGACACTAACTGCCAAGCCTGCCTAAAGCATGTTGAAGATAACATGTCAACTTAATTCTTCTTTAGCTTTTTGAGACAGGGTTTCTCTGTGTAGGCCCCACTATCCTGGAACCTGTATGTAGATCAGGTTAAACTAGAAATCTAACTGCTGGGATTAAAGGAAGAGTCTGGAAAGGATAGCGCCGCAATCTCATTTTAACTGTACTATAGACATTAATCTTATTAATAGAGAAAATGACACACGTACCAACTCCAAAATGGCTTATCACTACATTTTCCTTGGCTATAACTTTTATGGATACACTGGAATTTAGTACTATGCCTAGCCTACATAATGAGACCTGTCTTAAAAAAAAAAAAAAAAAAAGCTGTGTTAACCTAAGATCAAAACACATTAATTGAAAAGACAGAAAATAATACAAATGTAAGGACCATGTATAAACTTAAGTGTATATGCAAATATAAACATATTTATCTCTCTGAGTGTCTGCTGACATAGAAGTATAACATTTCAAGATTAAATAAGAATATACGAGAAACAACATCTAGAAGAAGAGTGGGAGGAGGGAGATATTTAATCTCTTTCATCTTTAAACTTGTTTTAAAGACGGGATACCAGAAGTAGCCCTAGTTGGCCTGGAATCAAGAGATGCACCTGCCTCTGCCTTCTGAGTGCTGGGACTAACAGCTTGTGCCAACATCACAACATCTGGTCTTTTATGTTTAAACTTTTACCACCTGAGTCCTTTGCTAAAAATAAAAATGAAAAATAAAAAATAAAGAGGAAGGACGAACTATCTCCTCTGTCTGTATCTTGCCCAGTCTGGCCTCTGTTTTAATGAAATGCACTACAGATGGTGCTGACACACTGCCCTTGGGCAGCAGGCCTACCTTCTGTGTGTCAATATCTTGCCTCATGGTTCCCATTTCTTTATTTATCTTTTCTTTGTGTTTGTCACATTCATTTAGTTGAATGACAACTTCATTAAGTTCAGTTTCTTTTTGCTAAAAATAAAAAATAAATAAATAAAAATCATTAAGTGCATGAAATAAAAACAAAGAAATACTAATTTTGTTTTAATTAAATTACCTTCTTATAGTCATCTTTTCCATCTTGAATATAATTCTCTATGTCTTTCATGTAACCATGAATATTTTTAACTTTCTCCTTGATATCATTGATCTGTTGGTAAACATTTATAAAATTTAAACACATACACACATAAACACAAGCATTTACACTAGATGAGCTAGGCATGGTAGCATATACCTGGAACCTTAGTATTTGGGAAGGAGGCTGAACGAGGAGAATCGCCACGACTCCAAGGCAGTCAGATCTAGAGTGAGTCTGCCTCAGGAAAACAATGGCCTGGCGGTGCTGGAGCACACCTTTATCCCAGCACTTGGGAGGCAGAGGCACGGGGACCTCTCTGAGCTGGAGGCCAGCCAGGTCTACAAAGAGTTCCAGGACAGCCGGCTACAACTCAAGAATTTGTTAATGTCAGAAATTTATCACAGCTCTGTGGATAAAAGCACTTGCTATGTTAGCCTGAGGATCTGACTTCAAATTTCCAGCAACCATGTTAAATCAAACCAAACCAAACCAAAACTGTGCATGAGTATGTGTGCGGTAACCTCAGCATCAAGGTTTGGAGAAAGTAGGCTCCTGAAAGCTCACCAGGCAACCCCAGTGAGACACAGGTTCCGTGAGAGAGTGACTGTGCCTCAAGGAGGTAAGCTTCGGATCACAAACATGAAGATCCTCTATCTTAGCAGTCATTTATATGAAATAATCATGCTATAGATGTTTAACACAGACACTGGGTAAGTAAAATATATAACCAAGAACTTACCTTATCCTGAGCCATTTTGTTACTTGTATTTTTTCTGTGGATCAATTCTTCTTTTTCCTGCTGCAACTTTTCCAGTGCTGTCTCCAAAGGGTTTATTTGCTCTTTAGCATCCTAAATACATACACACAAAACCAGACTGGTCATGTAACACTCCATTACCTTATTTTAGATGTTCCATAGCCTTAGTAAAATGGGTCCCAGATGTCAGGCTTTAATGTTAACTTATTTTGTCTCTTGACAGGGTCATGAAGACAGCACCATTACTTTTATTCACATATTTCAGAGGCAAACAGGTCAAACAGTAACTTGTTCAAGGTTATGAAAGTAGATGAAGTAGGTATCAACCATAAAGTGACAGAATACCATGTTACAACCCACGGACCCAAAGAAGCTAACAAGGAGGGCTCAAGAGGGGACATCTGAATCTCACTAAGAAAGAGAAATAAATAGACTAGACATCATGGAGGCGGGGGTTGGGGGGTGGAGAGGGGAGGGAGCAGGAGGAATTAAGTTGGGGAAGGACAAAAGGAGACAAGAGTACTGGAAGAGACATCTGGAATGGGGGCGGCAGGGGTTGAGGGAATCTCTGGGAAGAGCTAGAAGCCAAGGTCAATGGAAACTCCCAGGAACTTACAAGGGGACCTAGCTAAGACTTCTAGTAGATAAGGAGTCTGAACTGGCCATCTCCTGTAACCAGGCAAAATTTACAATGGAGAGACTGGGACACGAATCCAGCTACAAAACCTTCAACTTACAATTTGTCCTGTCTTAAGATATACAGGAGCAAAGATGGAGCAGACATTGAGGGACCAACCCATGACTTCCTCAGCTTGAGACTCATGTCATGAGGGAGCCCACCCGACACTGTTAATGGTACTCTGCTACACTTTAGACAGGAGCCTAGCATAGCCATCATCATAGAAGATTCACCCAGCAAATAATGGAAACAGATCAGAGATCCGCGGCCAAACATTAGCTGGAGCTTAGGGAGTACTTCAAAAGAGGGGGAGGAAGGACTGAAGAAACAGAGAAGTCAAGGACACCACAAGAAAAGCTACAGAATCAACTAAACTGGGCCCATAGGGACTCAAGAGACTGAACCGCCAACCATGGAACCTGCCTGGGCCAGACCTAGGCCCATTGCACATGTTACAGTTGTGTCTTTATGGAGGACTCCTAGCTGCAGGAGCAAGGGCTGTCTCTGACTCTGTTGCCTGCCGTTGGGACCCTTTGCCCTACTGTGCTCCCTCTTCTACCTCAGTAGGATGAGCCTAGTCTCACTGCAACTTGATACACCAGGGCTGGGTGGTATCTAGGGAGGCCTCCCTTTTTCTGAAGAGAAAGGGTGGAGGAGTGAATGGAGAGGAGGGAAGGGGGGAGGGCTGGGAGGATAGGAGGAAGGGGAAACTGTGGTCAGGATGTAAATAAAATAATCAATTGAAATAGCTAAGAGTCTAAGCTAGTCTGACTACCAAAATGATTAGATTACTGATCTAGGAGATGGTGGAGTGGAGGAAAGCCACAGGCCTCCCTGTCAGAAGATCTTTCTGAGAATCAACCTTGCTTCCTCTGGGAAAATAGGGCATTCTAAAATCCCAGTTTCTTTTTTCTACACAAGCATACTTGATTATCTATTTCAACAGGGCTGGGGGGCACTCAATATTTTAAGTAAAAATCATTTATAGCCAGCCAAGACTAGTATTACTGCAAGGTAATATTATTATAAGCTCAACTTATTAAATCCAAAAATAATTCAAGAACTAAAGGAACATTTATAGCAATTACTACTAAATGAACTGGGTAACTGGTGTCGCACTTATGAGTGAGTGACTCTAGTTAAGAAAACCTGGGTTAGGACCTGAGATAAAGCCAGTGGGTACATTTCAGGGTCTAGGGCACGTCCATGCCTGCTCACTATACTGGCAAGTAGTCTGAATCACACATGAGATTGAATGGAAGCAGTGCTGACACATAGGTATCTGCCATGGATATAACACTTGGGGACAAGAATTCATATACAGTTATGCAGCCATCAACTGACCACTTCCAGTAACATGAAATCCACCACCTAACCAGACACTTGGTTCTTCTTTATATGCCAACTCTTTCTTCCCAAATCTTTACTTATTAACACCTACTCTGCCACTTAGAAATCACACGAACAAGCATTAAAACACACTTGAGGGGTTGGGGATTTAGCTCAGTGGTAGAGCGCTTGCCTAGCAAGCGCAAGGCCCTGGGTTCGGTCCCCAGCTCCGAAAAAAAAGAAAAGAAAAAAAAAAAACACTTGATTTTCACAATAACTGTCATTATGTCTGTTATATTAATAACATGAATTTTTTTTTGTCTGAAGTAACTTAAAAAAACAACACATATGCACATTGCTACCTTTATTTCTCTGTTCAAAGACTGAACTTCAGTGGATAATTCCACAGTCTGCTCCTCCATTTGCTGACGCCGTTGCAAATTGGTGGCTATCTGCAGTTTCTCTGATTTCAGCTCATTTGTTTTACTTTTCAGGTGCTGAATTTGTTCTTGCTGGTCCTGTATAAGCTTACGGTTCAATTCAATCTTACTGGAAACTGCACAGAGACAAAATGATACAGTGGCTAGTGGGTGGGTACAGACAGCACCAATAGCATCCTTTGGGTTCTTGTAGTGGACACATTTCCCGGCTGAATGCCAGGGGCCTCCAATACCCGCAAGGGTATCTTGCTAGCTGTCCCCACCCTGACCACTCTCGGGTAAAGCTCATAGGGCAGGTCCCACTGGGAAAGAGTGCAGCTCATCTGACTGTGTACAAATCCAAGTCTGTTACACAGGCAAAGAAGCCAAGCAGTGATACTTGGAGAGAAGAGAATGAATGCACAGAAGTAGGCATTGAAGTTTTTGTGGAAAGTAAACAAAAACATTACCTGTATCCAGTTTGTGTTGTTTTTCTTGTTTTTCCTGGTTAACCTGCTGGACAGTCCGATCCAAGTCTACTCCCTGCAGCTTAGCTGCCTGCTGTGCAATTTTTCTTTCAACATCTTTTAGCTCCATCTTCAGAACAGAAGTTATTTCTAAGAGACTTATCGCATCATCATGATTCAAACTCTTTTAAGGCCAAGCTTAATAGTATAAAAAATGAAATTAAGTTCTAGTCCTTCAGGGGGCTAGAGAAATGGCTCAATGGTTAAGAGCAAGCACTAACTGCTTGCTCTTCCAGAGGTCCTGAGTTCAATTCCCAGCAACCACATGGTAGTTCACAGCCATCTATAATGGGATCTGGCGCCCTCTTCTGGTGTGTCTGAAGACAGCGACAGTGTACTCACATACATAAAGTAAAATAAAAAAAAGAGACTTTATTAAAAAAAAAGTTCTAGTGCTTTAAATAAGGTAAATAAATTATGCCTCGATTTCCATAGTTTATAAATACTTTAATCCTAGGAATGTATACAAATCAATTGTCTGCACCTGAAAATTAGCTAATATGTATGTGTATATACATACATATGTATATACCCTATCTGTCTGTCTGTCTGTCTGTCTGTCTAGGGGGATGGTGGGAGGACATGGTCTCACTGTGTAGGCCTGGCTGGCTGACCTGGCACTTGCTATATAGACCAGGCTGGCCCTGAACTTACAGAGATCCACTTGCCTCTGCCTCTCCAGTGCTGAGATTCAAGGTGTGAGCCACCATGCCCAGCTACTGTTTTTAACACACATTCAAGTCCCCACAAATCAGTGTTATTCTGCTGTAAGCTGCAGCAGCTCACCTGGAACCTCTCCATGATCGTGATGTCTGTCAGGCACACTTTAGCACTTTCCTCTTCAGGCATCACTGTACCCAAGAGTGTCTCCTGCTCCTCTATGTCACTCTTTAGGCGCTGTATGTCTCTATTGACACTCTGCAGTCTGTTTCTTAATTCTGGTATTTCCTTTTCCTTCAAATCAATTATGCTTTGCCTTAAAAGAAAACACAATGAAAGTCAATCTAGCTGACATTTTCTCGTAATTAAAGTGAAGCTATATGGTTTTGGCAGGAACGGCACAAAAGAGCTGCTACCCTTTCTTGGCTATCCTGTCAACAGGTCAATGATGTTAATATGTCTGTTATTGGTGATGTTTACCCTATTCATTAGGATATGGTGGTGTTAGCCATGTTTCTAGACTACAAGTTGACTACTTTTTTCCATTTGTATTTTAAAAAATGTATCTTAAGAGATATCACAGATCTGAGAATATGTGAATGTCCTATTTTTCAAACACCTGCTTACTGATGCTAGTAGCTACTGCAGTTGGCAGTAATTATTACTGGGGTGTTGCCAAGCAGAAGTAGTTTTACAAATCAACTGTTTGTACTCATCAAAAGTTTCAAGGCCATGAAAGAGACAGAAAAGGGCTGATTCGCAGTTGCTGTACATAGACTGCATGAGCCTAGAGAAAAAATCAGAAGCAATGTGGGATTCTGAGGCCAGGCAGGGACGCGAAGACCCATGGGCTATAGTGTGGCTTGTAGGCAGGAGCGCGGCAGCACTGCTATTCTCCTGGTTCAGTAACTGTATAGTCACACAAACTGCTGATCTCAGCAGAACAGTGTGTGTGTAGTCTCTGTACTAGTTTTGAAAGTTTTTTCTAAGTAGAAAGTTATTTCAAAACTAAAAATATTTTAAATTACAGAGGAAGGAAGAAGCCAGACACTCAGCCAAATGGTACGTGGGCTCAAGGTTCAAAAACCACCAATCATTTTTTTAATATCACTATTTGCACTTGACTGTCAATAAGACAGGTACTGGCTCTATACCTATTATTGATGTCACCTGTAAAGCGTAACACATACTCAGGTTTTTTAAAAAATATAAAGTTTAGGGGTTGGAGAGATGGTTCAGTTAAAAGCACTGGTTATTCTTTCAGAGAACCGGGGTTCGTTACCAGTACCCATGTGGTAGCTAAAACTGTGTGTAACTACTGTTCCATGAGGTTCAATGACATCTTCTGGCCTTCCTGGGCATTGCATGAATGTGGTGCATAGATCATACAAGAAAACAAAACACCCATATATATAAACTAAACTTTTAAAAAAATAATAAAGTTTACTTAAAATTAAATTAATATGGTAAGTTTAAAAGATATGATAAGGGGTTGGGGATTTGGCTCAGTGGTAGAGCACTTGCCTAGGAAGCGCAAGGTCATGGGTTCGATCCCCAGCCCCGAAAAAAAGAAAAAAAAAAAAAAAAAAGATATGATAAACTAAATTAGCTACTAATAACAAGGAAAAAAAGCAATCCAAATGTTGGCTATTACATATTGAAACCATGATTAATTTTAATTTTTAAAAAGTACACTATGGGGGCTGGAGAGATGGCTCAGCGGTTAAGAGCACTGCTTGCTCTTCCAGAGGTCCTGAGTTCAATTCCCAGCAACCACATGGTGGCTCACAACCATCTGTGATGGGATCTGATGCCCTCTTCTGGTGTGGATGAAGACAGCAACTGTGTACTCACATACATAAAATAAAATCTTTAAAATAATTTCAACAAAAGTACACTATGACCAAGAATTGCCAACCTAAAAGTACTGTGATGACAGACTAATTCTTATACAGAAAAATGAAAAGAAACAATTTCCTATTTTATATGTACATTAACACGAGCAATTAATTCCATTTCTTATTACTTCCAAAAACTGTGGTCACAGACCTGTTATACGTAAAAAGGGACAGTTAACAGCAGAACGATGGCTAAGAACCAGGAGCATACATACCGTGTTAATCCTGCTTTCAAAGTCTCACACATACATACACTTTCTCAATGTGGTCCTCCCTCTTTAATGATGTAAGGTGCTCTAATTGTTCTTTAAAAAGTAAAGACACACAGGGTTGGGGATTTGGCTCAGTGGTAGAGCGCTTGCCTAGGAAGCGCAAGGCCCTGGGTTCGGTCCCCATCTCAAAAAAAAAAAAAAAAAAAAAAAAAAAAGTAAAGACACTTCCATTCTCAAGAACAGACTACTAAGATCTATTTGGAGCTGGACATGGGTGCACATACCCAGAACTCGGGAGGTAGAAGCATGAGGAGTTAATGCTGACAACAACGTAAAGTAAACCCTTAATGTTGTCTTTTGGAGATCATAAGATCGCTTAGTGGGGAAAGACGCCAACCACCCAGCCTAACGGTCTGAGTTTGATCCCCAGGACCCACATGGTGGAAAGGAAAGAACAGATTTCAAACGGAACTGTCCTCTGATGGTCACATGACTGACATGGAATGGTCACATGAACGGCCATACCCATGCCAAATAAATAGGATGTAATTTTAAAAGTTGGAGGTATTTTTTGGGGGGAGAGGGGGAGGTTTAGCAGTTAAGAGCAGTGGTTACTCTTCCAGAGGACCAGGATTTAGTTCCCAGCCCTTACATGGCAGCTCACGACCATATGTAACTCCAATCCCAGGGG
This sequence comes from Rattus rattus, assembly GCF_011064425.1. Classification (NCBI taxonomy): domain Eukaryota; kingdom Metazoa; phylum Chordata; class Mammalia; order Rodentia; family Muridae; genus Rattus; species Rattus rattus. The sequence goes on from NC_046162.1 coordinate 36,168,327, forward strand.
ATCTAATAACCTTTTCTGGCTCCTGTGGGTACCAATTACCCATGTGATGCACAGACATACATGTAGAGAAAACACCCACACACACACACATTTAAAAAAAATGTTATTTTTTTAGAAGAACTTTTCATATTTTAATTTGCGTGTGGGGTTTGGAAAATGACATCAACAACCAGTTTAGAACCTGTCACACCTATGACTCAAGCCAAGTCTCAGGAAACACACAGAGTAAGGACCACCCCGTCCCCATGACTACTTCAGGCTTACCTCATGGGCACAAGCCCCAGCATTTCATCACGGCGCCGTTCTTTCTTTTTTAGTTCTGATTCTGTTGACTTGAGTTTATCTGGAGCAAGCCTCAGCTTGGACTGCAAGTCACTGATGACTTCCTGTAACTCAGCTTCCGTCTGAAATACTCTCTGACAGACTGGGCAACAGGACTGGTTTTCATCTGTCAGCTGAGTGATGAACTGGGAGTAGACTGCTGTGGCTCCAGCCAGCATGGCTATTTAAAAAAGTCAAGAAGTCCTAGTCACACACACATATATTTTCTTCCATAACTATTGTTCTTGCTTTATAAGTATACCCAAATAAAGACTCTGACACTGAAACCTTCCTAAGGATATTCTACATTCAATTTGCACCATTTTGGTATGTAATATTGTACTGAGGTCTTTCTATGTGCGAGGCATTTCTTACACTCCTTTACTCCTCTTTAATGTACTATAGAATACATAGCTTTATTTCCATTTTATAGATGATAAATCTAAAACACAAGAAAGGTTCAACAATCCCAAAAGCTACTTGTACAGTAAAACTATACAGCCAGGAACAAGCTCAAGTCATTTGGGTCCATACAAAGTTTTAACATCTCCTAGCCTCGGGCTGGGGGGGTGGCTCAGCAGTTAAGAGCACTTGCTGCTTTAACAAGAGGAGCAGAGTTAGTTCTTAGCATCTATACTGGACAACTCACTATCATCTCAAACACTAACTACCTCCAGGGACAATCTGATGACTATGGCCTTGATGACACCTGACTCACATGCACATACCCCCTCATACACAAAATTAAAATTAAATTAAAAATCTTAAAATCTCTGATCCTCAGTAGTTACCTGTGAATGAAATTTCTAAAGTCAAATTGATAATATAAACTGTAACTTACCTCGCTGCTTTGAGGATTTTTCAATATCTTCTTTAAGTCTGTCTAAGTCACTTTCAAAATCTTGGCTACCACAAACATCAAACAGCTTATCTTCATAACTAGACAGCTGCTCTTCCTTTTTCTTTAGCTCATTATTTATATGATTTTTATTTTGTTCGGCTGAAGCTAGTTCTTTGCTAAAATAAAAACAAATGTAGGATATTTTTAAAAATTGAACTGTCCAGGCTTAGTTTATGTACAGGAATGTCTTGCCTCCATACCTGCTCATGCGCCAGGCATGTGCCTAGTGCCCAAAGAGATCAGAAAAGCATATTGGATGCCATGGAGCCGGAGTTACAGGCGGCTGTGAGCCACCATGTGTGTGCTGGGAACCAAACCCAGATCCAAGGCAAGAGTAGCTAGTGCTCTTAACCACTGAGCCCTCTTCTCCAGCTCCCAAGAAATTTGAAAAATTTGATTAAAGAGATACTAGATAAATTCTGTCAAAAGTTGTTAAAAGAGGTATGAGCAATTATTTCCCTATATTTGTATTTTTTTATAGTTTTGTGCTGGGAATAGAACCTAGGACCCCAAGCATGGGAAGTACACACCCTACCACTGAGCTACATTTCTGCCACATTCTTTCTTTAGAAGCCAGAGGAACAAACTGAATGTTCTGATTCAATCTTCTAGTCGAATGCTCCCTCTAAGGCACTGACCCATCTGCTAATCCTGAGCATGGACCCATCCCCATGTAAATAAACGGGGGCAGAATTTTGCTCTATTTCTGGGGCTCACAGTATTAGACCTCGGATTACGGGATGGAGCAAGTGGAAGCCACCTGCTGGCTCTGCTGGTGCCACAACTCTTAAACACCACCCAGCCAACCTCAGGGTTCACGTGTTGGAGATCTTAGCTAAGTTATGATGCAGGAGAGTCTTGTTACCTAAGTGACAAGTACAGCCTTGATCCTCTCCAGTCTCCAAAAAGCACCAAACCCCACTGACCTCTCATTGAGGAAACATCGTTCCAGGGCACCCCAGACACCACTCTTGCTGCCTCATCCTGGTTCCCCAAGCAGCTGCTGCTTCCACTGACAGCTCCTTTTCCTTAGCTCGCCAGCAGCGACTATTCCTCATATTTAGCCCCACACCCCCCTTTTCTTTTTCACTGGGGAGGCCATGCGTGCCATGCTATGCATGTGGAGGCTAGAGGACAACTTGCAGAAATCAGTTCTCTCCCACGCATGGGCCCCTGAGAATGAAGCAAGCCATGATGCTTGGCAGTAAGGGTGCTCTCTGAGGTTGCTCACTTGCCCCTCTTTGTACAATTCTTTCCAGGGGACATAGCTTATACCAATTACTGTATATCTTTAATAAACTGCAACAACTCGTAATTTCCTGAACTTAAAAAGCCTATTTACTAAAAGACTCTTCCCAAAAAAAAAAAAAAAAAAAAAAAAAAAAATTGAGCCAGGCATGTTGATATACACCTTATAATTCCATCGCTTCCAAATTGAGACAAGAGGATCTTAAGTTGGAGACCAGCCTGGGCTATATTTTGAGCCCCTGCTCAAACAACGAACAAAGAAAGCACCATTAGTTTAATACAGCAAAAGCCAAATCTATTGTCTCCTTAGACATTCACTGAGAAATACCTCTTATGTAACCAGCACTTAAGAGAGTACTGGAGAATGTCTAAGCAATGTACTGTTCAGACAGACAGAAAATAATCTCCTTGCTGTTCAGACAGACAGAAAACAATCTCCGATGTCAATCTTTTTCTACAGTTTTGAGAGACAAGAGGCCCTAACTATTCCCATTACATTTTACTTAATCGCCAGAAGTAAACTGAAAATGACATGACAATGAATGCTTAAAACAATTTTTTAAAAAGCATGAAATAAAGAGCTCTGTCTTAGTGGTAATGTTTTAGCAACTCACTTCAGTTTGGCAAGTCTGTCCCTGGTCTGATTAATCTCTTTGGATTTAGAATGAAGCCAGTCTTCAAGCTGTTTTTTGTTAGGAAAATACCCCAACAGTGAAGTTAGTTCATCACTGTGCCTGGACTTTATTTTTCTGATCTGTTCATCTTTGTCAGTCTATAAGGAAAATATAAAACAAATCAAATTTTAAAAGTCAAGACTGTTAATAACAAAAATAAATTCTGGAGACTGGTGCAATGGCTCAGTAAGTCAAAATATTTGTCATAAAAAAGCTTGACAACAGAGTTTACCTCTGAAACCCACAGGAACACGGGACAGAACCAACTCTCTCTAAGGTTTTTGAGAGAGAGCCTCACTCAGTAGTCCTGACTGGCCTGGAACTTGCTACACAGAACAGGTTTTTCAGGATCTCACAGAGATCCCTGTGCCTCTGCTTACTAAATGACGGGACTAAAACTGTGCACTACCTAAAGGTGACTAAAAAGCCAAGTGTATGCTCATAAATACATACACTAAATTATAAGAACCTTTAAAATGAATTAAGTTGAATAAATAAATTCTGAAATGATGCTTTGAGTTTCCAGTTTAAAAATGAGAAGTATACAAATTCAGGTAAAAAATATAAAATTTGTAAAGGTTTGGAGAACTGCCTTTAAAAAACAATGAAAACCACTGGTGTGTGTATACTCCAACCATGGCACACACACGTGGATCATGTGAATTCCAGGGATTAAACTTAGGCTTGGCAACAAGTATCTTCCCCTTCAAGACATCCGCCATGTCCCCGGATGGTCTTTTTTTTTTTTTTTTCCGGAGCTGGGGACCGAACCCAGGGCCTTGCGCTTCCTAGGCAAGCACTCTACCACTGAGCTAAATCCCCAACCCCCCCGGATGGTCTTTTTAAGACAGAGTAACCAGTATCATAAAAAATGTAAACCTCTATATGTCAAGAGTTGCCAACAGCTGGGGGTGGGGGGATTTACACACCTTTAACCCTAGTACTTGAGATGTAGAGGCAGGTAGATCTCTGTGAACTGGAAGCCAGCTTGGTCTACAAAGGGAATTCCAGGACAGCCAGCACCACACAAAGAACCTGTCTCGAACCATGTTTTTGTGTTTGTATTTATGGGCTTTTTGTTATTAAAACATAGCTTTTTCCAGGTGCAATGATATATGCCTATATTTCTGGTTAGGAGGCTAAGGTAGGAGAATCACTTGAGTCCACAGAAGTAAGAGGCCAGCAAGGGTAACAGGGCTACAGCCCATCTCAAAAACAGTAACAACAATTAAAAAAAAAAAAAAAAAAAAAACTTTTAAGTTAAAAATCTATTTTATCGGGGTTGGGGATTTAGCTCAGTGGTAGGGCGCTTGCCTAGCAAGCGCAAGGCCCTGGGTTCGGTCCCCAGCTCCGGAAAAAAGAAAAAAAAAATCTATTTTATCAGCCTATTTTTAATACTAAGTTATTGTAACCTCTATAAATACAAAACCAATACCAAATCAATACCTCAGTCTACTGACTAAAAATGGAAGATAAACTATTTTAAATACCGATCAGTATAGATACAGAGAAAGAAACTCATACTTTGTCTTTGGTAAGCATCTCCATCTGTGTGCGGGTTGTCGTATGATGGTTTAACTGCTCCATCTCCTGATCCAGTTTTCGCAGGTTCCTGTCCAGGTCCGCTTTCTCACTTTGGAGGTTTATTACTTCTGCTTTTAGGGTTTCTATGCTGCTATTTTTCTCAGCCTTGCTTAGTTCACGTTCCTAATCAATTCAAACAAATGTACACTTATATGTTTTGTGCCAGAATTAGATAATGACAAGGTATGATTATTGCTAGCTTTGAAGCAGCTCTCTCTACTATTTGATGAATATATCATCTTTTCTTTTAGTAAACCTTCATTTTTACCACTAAAGCCAAAAATTATTCCTAAGAGAAACAAAATACTACTCTCTGCTCATATCTAAAAGAGAAAAACATAAACTATGCTTTGGGGAAAACCTTATTTAGGTTATTGTGTTGTGCTGCAATGATAGAGAATTAGTAAATAAACCGTGAAGAGTCAAACAGAAAGGAGAGATAAAAATTAGAAAAAACCAAGAGAGTCAAGAGCGGTGGCTTAGTCATTAGGAGCGCACACTGCTTTTCTAGAGGACCCATGCTGAATTCCCAGCACCCAGGTCAGGCAGCTCACAACTACAGAGCTGATGCCTCTGTCTTTTGCCGGCACCTGGACTCCCTTGTACGGAACTACACAGACACATGTACATATATGCACAAATAAAAATAATCTTTAAAAATAAAGAAAAAAATTAGGAGAAATGTATACGCAGATTGATTAATAACTCTTACTCCCCCCATTTAGGTATTTATTAAGCTCCCATGTAACTCACTCTACTCCTTGGCAGGTGTGATGCGGTCCGTCGCTAGCACTTGCCATCCTGACAGCACTATGTACGATATACTGTAAACTGATGAAAATGTACTCTGCAGTGGCCAGTTACAAACAGACATCAGTTTCCCTAAGTCATGGAGGTGGGACACAGGTCTCACATGCATTAGGGCATCACTTTGAAGAGGAACAGAGATGTGAAAGAGGACAAAAGCAAGGAGGAAAACTAAACTCTTGAAGAAAATGGCCAGCAGAGTTTGTTTACCACAGGAAATGTGACAAGTCAGTCACATAAAAACCTCACTGTGTGGAGACTAACTGGAAGAGTATTTGCCTTTTAACTTAGGTCAGATACCGGGTACTTATAATAATCACGCCACTTCGCTGTTTGGAACACATATCTGTGAGCCACACTCAAAGGAGAATGCTTTTTGGAGAGTCTAAAGCTTGAAGTCTGAGCCCAAGTTTCTTTTTTTTTAAATTTTCTTGATGATTCTAATTTTAATCCACCAATTTCTAGAATCAGAGAACTGATAATCGAGATATTTAAGTGAGCTCACTTTATATGGGATACTAACTGAAGTGCTACAGCCTCAGGGTGAGCGGGGGGCCTTAGATGTGAGAGCGCTCAGTGGCCACTGTTACCTGGACAGCTTACCGCTTTTGTGAGCTCCTGGTCCAGCTCCAGAATCCTGTCCGAGGAGCCCTCCAGCTGCTGCAGCTCATTCCTCACGTTCCTCAGCTCAGTCTGCTTCTTCGTAAGGATCTCGGTCTTCAGCTCAATCATTCTCCCCAGCCCGCTCTTCTTGTCCCTCATCTCATCAATCTGTCTCTGCTTCAGCGCTTCTTTGTCTGTAAGGTCGCTCTAAATTTGAGAATCACATTAGTGATTCGGTCACTAAGTAACTAAGGAAACTTCCGTTTAAAGTAAAACATACAATGAACAAAACATAGGAAATAATTTCTAAAGCTGGGAAAAGCATTGCCCAGAGGTGACGATTAGTAACTGAACAAACATTTTTGCAATTATCCTCAAAAATTAACTTTACTTAAAATAAAACCACAGATCTATACTATGCTCCTATTTTATCGTTATAAATTAAAAAAAATTCTAAAAGTTTTTTTCTACCTAATAGCCTAAAACTCACCTAAACATGCTACAAAACTGGGTTCACTTTAAAAGTTTATAGGATCACTTAGTGAATCTGACACAAAAAACCTGGGTTTCAAGATATTTACCAAGAGCTGGCTGGCGGTTTTAGCTTCTCTTTCCTGTCTCTCTCTCACAAGTTCATGAAAGTTTTTAATCTGTCTTTCACTGAATGGTCCACGCTCAAAACCATCCAATTCAAGATGTGTTGCCAAAGACTGAATCAGTGAATCTCTGGTTCGGATATGCTCTTGATGTCGATCTGCCTGTAGTTGTAGACGACCTTTATTTTAAAAAAATAAGTTAAAAAAAAGTCGTGGTAAAAGTAAATTTATATGCAGTTGTAAAAAATAACTGTAATCTTTATAAGCTCTGCCCAGCTTGTTCTAATGGACACTGTGTAAAGCTGTCTGGTATACTAACATTGTATGATCCATCAGGCCTATCCAAACTCCCCAGTGTTATCTGCACTCATTCATGTGTATGCATTAAATTTCATATAATTTTTTTTAAGATTTAAATTTTCTGTTTAGGTGTTTGTATGTGTTCCTGTGTGAGTCTGTGCCAGAGAAACAAGAGCATTAGATCCTTGGAACTACAGTTATAGGTGACGGTAAGCTACTGGGAACCAAATGCAAGTTTTCTGGAGAGCACAAAGTGCTCCTAACTACTGAGCAATCTCTCCAACCTCAAGTTCTATATAATTTTACCCCATGTTATCTCATACAGCCAAACACAGTACAGATAGTAAACAGTTTCAACACTGTAAGAATCTTCTTGTTCTGTAACCATAAGCACACCCATCTTCTTCCTGTCCCTTCTTCTATCCATTCCCTCTAGCAACCATGAATTTGTTCACTAGGTCCTCAACTCTGACATTTCAGAATATTATTAAAATGGAAGCACACTATACAGCCCTGTCAGGAGCCTCTCAGCCTAAAGTGGGTTGAAATGGGATACAGAGTAGGACTCTGGGGTGGCTTTAAAGACTGATGGTCTCTGGACGTTCTAGCTTTCTAACTATACTTAAATGCTGATGATAACTTCTAAAAAGTCCTGAACACTTTCTTGCTCTTTCTGAGGGTTAAAAGTCTCTGGTTTAGGTGATTAACCTGTAGCCTAGCAGTGAGGGACGAAGTAATGTGGCCTTTGTTCTATCTCAGCAGGAACTGTGCAGCTCTAACTTCCAGCCTGATAGTTGGAAGTCAGAAGTAGCAAGAAGAAAAAGGGAAACTTTGAAAATTGAATTTAGTGTCTATTTCTAAGTTGTAAAAAGTTTCCTATTTTCTAGAAAAAGAGAGAAAACAGAATGAATGAAAAAGGGGGATAAGGGAAAATTCACCCTCTACTCTTGGCCCTCAGCATGTCTACAACTTTCAGAACACATGATCACATGGTAAAAAGTTCATCACAAGTTCACACATAAATTCTAATCATAAACTGAAACAGAAGTTTACAACAGAGAATGTATACACACATATCCACCAGGAGTGAGCATCTAACTAAGCATCATCACTTGTCACAGCCCACAGGTTCACTGAGAGTTAAAAAACATAACTAAGTTATTAGTGAGGTTTTGCATAGATAAACCCAGTCAGTATTTTGTCTTTCATCCTAGCACCTAAAATAAATTGTTAGTTCCCTTTCCGTTACCTTTGGTTAATGTCTTGTTTTTAATTTTTAAATATTTATATATTTGTATATGAGTGATCTGCCTTCACACACACCAGAAGAGGGCATCGGGTCCCATTACAGATGGTTGTGAGCCACCATGTGGTTGCTGGGAATTGAACTCAGGACCTCTGGAAGGGCAGCCAGTGCTCTTAACCTCTGAGCCATCTCTCCAGTCCCCTTGGTTAATGGTCTTGCAATCTCTTGGAATGTTCTCTGAGTAGTAGAATGTCTGCTTACTATCAGAAGCAATTAACTGTTGACACATGTGAGACTGGCAGAGTTCTCACTGCAGTTTTGACTATCAGAAAGGACCTAATAGCAGTCTCACTATAGAAGAGCTTAATAAATACTGCTATCATTTTAGGAATTCTTATAGGATCATCATTAAGAATTAAGAAGTTGGGCTGGAGAGATGGCTCAGTGGTTAAGAGCATTGACTGCTCTTCCAGAGGTCCTGAGTTCGAATCCCAGCAACCACATCATGGCTTATAACCATCTGTAATGAGATCTGATGCCCTCTTCTGGTGTCTGAAGACAGCTACAGTATATTTATATATAATAAATAAAATATATATAAAAATATATATACTTATATATAATAAATAAAAAAAAAGAATTAAGAAGTCATTTATTTGTCCATATAGCATCACTACAAGACAGTACATCTTCATAGATTTGCTCAAAAGGGTGGGCTAATACCTAGTGATAGTTACATGTGTAATAATAACAGAAAAAGCATAATAATAGCAGGAATATTTCCTAAAATGACTTTCTCCTGGGCCTTGCCTGAGTTCTGTCCTAGATTTTAATCTAAGGTGGTCACCTCAAGAAGAGCACCTGCTAGTTATAGCGTGTCCTATGATGGCTTCTGTCACAGCCCTTTGAGACTAGATGTTCTCAGTGTTAACTCTGTGGCAATTCTTCATTCGTGCAGAAAATCTATGTTCTAGAAGGGAAAAGGCCAAGTAAGGTCTGTATCTTACCCTGCTCCACAAGCAGCTCTGCTCTTTCCTGGTTGAGGAGCCGAGCTTCTTTACTGAGCTTCTCCAGTTCACGCTGACAGTCTACCAAGCGCCTTTCTTTCTCCCTTACAGTTCTCTGGTGATTGTGATACAAGTCATTTAGCTGCTCATCAGTCCCTTGAAAAACCTGTGTCAAACCAAAATAGACAGCTTTAATGTACTAATACGACAACCACCCTAACACAATGGAGATTCTGTTCAATAGCCATTTTGATAGAGGTATCACAAATGTCAAGATTCAGATCTACTTCTCCCCGAAAGTGTGGAGACGAAAGGGGTTAAACTCAGTCCATTAGGATAATCCCTGAATTTTCAAACAGAACAAAATTTATCACCACAAACCTTTTCCATCTTCTGTTCTAATTCACTGTTATCTTTTTCCATTTGCTTCTTTCTGCTATCCAAGGCTTTAATTTCATTGTCAAGTCTCATTATTTTAGAGAGGTTATGTTCAATCTCTTTCAGGCGATTCTGAAAGTAAAGGTATATTCTACATGAGCAGGATCCATTCTAGCTTACATCATTAGAAAGGGACATCATTTATGCACAGACCATTTAACAAGACACCACCATTTAGTGCTAATATAGCCTGTAAAGAGTCATTAGAAACACGGTAGAGCACTCAGGACACCATGAAGCACATACCTTGCTTTCACCAGCTTCTACACAAGTTTTCTGTTCAGAAGGCATTGACCTCTATGGTATGAAATGACACATTTTAACTATTTATGCTAAATTGATAAAAAGAGATTCTACACTTGATCTTGGAAGACCAAGAGATGATTTATTATTATACATGTGTATGTGTCTGTGTACACGCCCAAGGAGCTCAGACAGGTGGTAGATCTCCAGGAACTAGAGTCAAAGTAATTGTAAGCTGTCTGATAGGACTGTCGGAATTGAACTTGGATCTTCCACAGGAACAGTGAGCTGTCTTAACTGCTGAGCCTTTAATCCAGCTTGTGAAATGCCACATTTTTAAGAACAAAATTCTTAAATGGCTAGTTTACTTTTTTAATTACGATGATGATGGTGATGATGATGATGGTGATTGTGATGATGATGATGAAATGGTAAAGCTTGGTCCTAGGGCTCTAAACATGATAGGCAAGCTTTTAGCACTGAGCTACAGCTACAGCCCCAACGTCTTGTTGTTCTAGTTGACACAGAATCTCATGCAGTCCACACTGGCTTTAAACTCATTATGTAGCCAAAGACAACCTTGAATATTCAATATTTCTGCCTCCCCTCACCAAGTGCAGCAGGCATGCATGTGGTACACAGATATGCACACAGGCAAAATACCCACACACATAAAAATAAAGTAAATTATACTAGTAATGTCTCTCGTGTTTTATTCATTAATGGGTATATGTAATCACCATACAAACAGGAATGTCCTTTACTTTGTTTCCTCCTATATCCCCAGAAGTGTTTAATGTAGCTAAATGAAAGAGATTTGAGCAAGGTAATATTACAAATAACATCACTGAAGAACACCTACTGTGTTCCAGACAGTCCTAGGTGCTACTCTAAGTTCTCTCTGACTACAAGACCACAAGCTAAGCAGCACAGTCAGAAGACTTAACTGACTTGGGCAAAGCTGCATAGACCATGCTGGTGTGGTGGTACACAGAAGGGGAGCAAGAGAATTACAAACTGTTTATTGAGGGTGACAAAATGAAAGCTCATCTTAAAGACTCAAAGACCAAATAAGACTGGGAGGTAAGACTGGAATGCTGATCCTCCTTGAGCCTGCAAACTGAAGTATGGATGTGCAACACACAGGACATACTGGGTAAATGCTACTAAATGCATGCACTTCCTGAAGGCTTTCAACTGCTGGCCTACTCTAGGCTCTGAAGGAGGTAGGAAGAGGATCCCTTGATCCTAGACTAGGATTCTAAGGTCAGCCTGGGCAAATGGCTAGGTCCCGCCTCAGAGATACATATATAAAGCCCAGAAGGTAGGAACAAGAAACAACCAAAACCAAGTACGCAGGAAATGCTTTAAGAAAACCTGCTAATTTGTAAGCTGGTTAAAACAACAACACACGGTTTAGAAAACTATACTAATTTACATATATATGGATGAATTCCAAATTTTGTACAATGTCAAGAATGCCCTTAAAATTATAAAAATTCTCTACAAAGACCTGTCAATTTCAAAATTTCAAAAGAGAAAAACAACTGTAAAGTCAAGTCTAGCTACAGCAGTGCTCGACAGCTAGGACCTGTGCCAATCACTCACTCAAATCCAACCTCTCCGGGCAAGGTAAAGACCAACTGTCTAAGCACACACCTTTAGGCCCAGCACTGAGAATCAGAGCATAGAGCATAGCAGCCTGTAATGGCTAGCCTGGCCTATAGGACAGCCAGGGATACACAGAAAGAGCCTTTATTGAAAAGACAAAATAACTAATAAAAAAGACTGACCATCAAATGCAGACCTAAGACTTCAGTCAAACTTAGTATCTCATAATTTTAAAGAAATATACATGCTCTCAAAGTTCATATAAAAACAGGGTACTTTATAGGGATGGAGACATGGCTTAGTGGTTAAGAGTAGCTCCACTCACATAGTGACTTACAGTTTGTGACGCCAGGTCTAGGGAATCAGATGCCCTTTTCTGGCTTTCATAAGCACTGCATGTACATGGTGCAGTCAGACATGCAGGCAAAACAATGTTTTTAAAAATAAAATAAAAATAAATGTTTTTTTTTAAAGGTAATTAGGCTGGGAAATAGTGACACACGACACACTCTTAATCCCAGCACTCAGGAGGCAAAGGCATATGGGTCCCTGAGTTCCAGGCCAGTCCGGTCTACACAGGATAGCCAGCGCTACACTGAAAAACATTCTTGAAAAACCAAACAAACAAGTACTTTAGGGGTAAATGCTAGAACAGTGACAAAGGGGATTTCTTCTTTGTATGCTAGGTAACAGCTAGTGCACACCATGGTAAATGTAACTAGTAACTAATTACATTTGTGTACTTGTAAATTGTATACTTATGAATTGCTGAGAAAATAGATTTTAGGTACTCTTCCCACACAAAAGAGGTATAACAACGAAAATGTTAATTAGCTGGCTTTACTCATCCCTATAGCAAATACTTACATTAAATCATAGTACATATTATAAACATACAGTTTTAATTTGCCCATTAAAAAAGATTCAGTTACCTTCAACGGCTCAAGCTCATTCTCATAGGCTTTGACAATTTCCCGTGAAGATGCTAACTGGGCTTCCTTACTAGTGATCTGATCTCGGATCTCACAAGCTTTCTCCTTATTTTGCCTCAGATATTTCAATTCTGTTTGACATTCTTTTACTTTCTGACCTTGTGTCTGTCGTACCTGTCGAAGCGTATCTAGGGCTTTAATATACCTTTGAAGATATGGAAAAAAAGGTAAAATTTCTGGCTAAGTAAATTACAGTAGAATATTATGCAAACATTAATATTACATTTAGAGTTAATGACCTGGAAAAAGTTTATCACATCAGAACTAAGTGAAAAAAATTTACATATTTCCTCTCAGACAAATTTTCAGCCACAAGAAAACGGAAAGGAAATGTACCTAATGGTTGCCACCTGGTGGAGTAGTGCGTGCTGACCCTCTTTGCTTTTTATTTTTTTATAAAACAGCATCGAGTTGGCCACAGTGGTGGTCACCTAATGTTCCAGATGCTAGATGAACACAGAAGTTCGAGGGCAGCCTGGCCAATAAAACCAACAGAAACAGGGTTGGGGATTTAGCTCAGTGGTAGAGCTTGCCTAGGGAAGCCGCAAGGCCCTGGTTGGTCCCCAGCTCCAAAAAAAAAGAACAAAAAAAAGAACAAAAAAAAAAAAAAAACCAACAGAAACAACATGGCCCAGACTGGAGGAGTAACTAACTTGGTGAAGCCCAGGTTCTTGGCACAGGACCTGGCTCAAGCACAGCCTCCCAAAATAAAACAAGACTACACAACCTCGCAGCGTCAGCAGCACACTTACAAACCTTGTTGCTGAAAAAATCTCATCAAATTTCTGCTTCAGAGCCTTTCCTTCACTTAGAGGCCAATTTGAGTCTTCTTGGTGGCAGAAAATAACATTGTTTAGCACAGACTTGGAAACCCCAAGACAACTTATCATTTCTCGGTCGATTTCTGCACATTTGGAGCTGAGACTGACTTTTTCACCGTGCCTACAGAAAGTGAGAATCAAGGCTGTTAGTAAAAGGAGCCTGCAGAGGCACCAACTGTGTTGTTCAGTCTTCCAGTTCATCTATGTGAAGCTCACCTCAGACTCACTATGCAACCAGGAATGACCTTGAGCTTCTGACTGTCCTATCCTGACTCCTAAGTGCTAGGATTTCAAGGGTCTGCCACCCCCAGTCTATGAAGTGCTCAGGATCTCACTGACCACTGTACATTAGGCAAGCACTCTACCAATTGAGTCGCATACTCAGCCCACGCCAGTCTGTACAAAACAAAACTGCCCTTTCCATGGCTCATTAAAATCGCCTCCTCATGCTAAGAAAACTTAGTGCTAGGAAGGCAGTGAATAGTGAAGTGTTTGCCACCTAGCACCCATGGAAGAAGGCTCATTTGTAATCTCGGTGCTGAAGAAGCAGAGACAGGAGAACTCCTGGGACTCACAAGCCATCAGACTCACTGAATTGGCAAGCTCCGGGTCAATAAATGACAATGTCCCAAAACACAAGGTGAATGGCTCCTGAAGAACCATACCCAAAGCAAAGCTGAACTCTGGCTTCTTCAAACACATGCAACAGGGAGGACAAAAGCCAACCCTTCTGTGGTCAAAAAGGTCACTGATGAGAAGGTTATGTAAAACAGGTAGTTCAAGAAAGAAAGCAAGAATGAAAACTAATATAGTAGTATGTTTTCTGGTCCATGTGGTCTAATGTATATATGGGCACACATTTGTGTGGGGGCCAGAAGACAATGCAAGGTGTCTTTCTCAATTCCCACCTTTCTTCTTAGACATGGTCTCTCTACTAAATCTGGAGTTCATTGATTCAGCTGACTGAGAATCCCAAGATTTTCCTGTCTGTTTCCCCAGAGCTGGAATTACAGCCACACATGACCTCATCTGACCTTTACATAGGTGCTGAGAATCAAACTTGGGTCCTTACACTTGTTTGCAAGCATCTTCCTAGTCTCCACATTTAGACTTCTAAATGATTAATTTAAACCAGCTAGAGTGCAGGAACTTGGCTGCCAGCAGACGGTATCAGATCCTCTGCAGCTGAAGTAAGGGGATTTTAAGAAGCAGGTGATCCTGATGCAGATGCTGAGAACCTAATTTAGGTCCTCTGAGAATGCAAGCACTGTGAACCAGAGCCGTCTCCCTAGCCCCAATAACAATTATCTACACGTGATCTCAGACAAAAGGCTGAGAAGTGATGAACCCCACTATGTGTTTCTGATCCTTCACCTTTCCCGTCTATACTGACAATCAGTACAATTATGTATAACTGTTGCAAACTAGTATATTTAAAAGTCCAAGTAGGTGAGCCGCTGGGTGGCTCACACTTAGATCCTAGCTTTGAGGAGGTTGATGCAGGTGGACTGTTTTGAGTAGGAGGCCAGCCTGGGCTGTCACAAAGTTTGCTAGATGTAGTGGTGCATACCTATAAGGTTTTCTTGGGAGGTGGAAACAGGAAGATCAGGAAGTCATCCTTGGCTACACAGGAAGTTTGGGACCAATCTAGACTACATGAGATCCTTATCTCAAAAAACAAAACAGGGGTTGGGGATTTAGCTCAGTGGTAGAGTGCTTGCCTTGCAAGTGCATGCCTTTAATCCCTGCACTTGAGAGGCAGAGGCAGGTGGATCTCTGGGTTTGAGACCAGTCTAGTCTACAGAGTGAGTTCCAGGACAACCAGGGCTAGACAGAGAAACCATGCCCCAAAACAAATAGATAAACAAACAAAACATACAAACAAGGAAAGGAAGGAAAGATGAAAGAAGGAAGGCAGGAAGGAAGGAAGGAAGGAACAAACACACACCAAGTCTGAGGTCAAATGTGAAGATATAAACCTGTAACCCCAGGACTGAAGAGGTTGAGGCAGGGGCATTCATATGAGTTTGAGGCCAGCCTGGGCTACACAGTGAGTTCCAAGCCAGGCTGAGCTAAAAAGTATGAGCTCTTGTCTCAAAAAGGAAAACAAAGTTCTACTGAAAGAAAGTTAATACACTCCCCTAAAATAAAGTGACAGTTACAGAAAGGCTTTCAGGCCCTGAGACCAGTGTGAGCACCTCTCCAAGTCCAAAGTGAGTACCTACTTTATTCTAGTAATGACTCCTTCCAGGGTTTTAAATTCGGTTTTTTTACTTTTCTGACTGCAAAGCATAGACCTCTGCACAAGTACCATCTCTCCATTGACATCACGAAACTGCAGGCGAATTTGGGCACGCACATCTGTTTCTTGAGCAACCTTTGATGGGAAACAGAAAAACACTATTGTAAGCAGCATCAGCCTGTTTTTATCAGAAAGAGCACTGACAACCTTGCTTATCCAAAATTGAGGGGGATGCCACTAAAAGTTCTCATTCAAAATGAGCCACTTTTATATGAATTTCAAAATATGGGAAGTATACAGCCTAACTGATTTTTTTTTCAAAATCATGCAGTTTTTTGCAGCCCCCTCTGTTCGGTGTTCACTGCCCTCTGGCCAGTCATTGTCACTGGCCTGTACATTGTCGTATTCCTACTCTTATAAGCACTAATAACAATGTCTAACAAAAGCCCTCCCTTATCAAGAAAAACTCCTAGCTATTATCCTCTTACAGAAAAAAGAATCATAAAATAACAACTGATTTCCTGATCACTGAAGCTGGTTTTGTCAAGGGCAGTGAATGGCTTCATATACCCAAACACCCTATCACTTAACATAGTGAAGCTGGCGGCATGCTCCTCTTCCTGATGTATAAACACATTAGCTCAGTACTCTAGCTTCGGGCCTAGAAGCCCCATCCACTTCCTATTTGATCTGGAGGCTTTAAATAGTAATTGCACTAAACTATATGCCTATCAGAAATTCCTAATTTTCTTTTTGTTTTTTTTAATAACTTGTTCAAGGAGAAACCCTGAAGCCACACTCATGCTTCTGCTTCTCTCTACATCATCATGCAGAACATCGGCTCATCCACTGGCTCTGCCCTCAGGTCAAATCCCAAATCTAAGTATCACTGATTCTACTACTTTAACAAAGCCACCAATACATCTTACCAGTCTGTCACAGGCCTCTCAGTCTCTGCCACCTACCTTTGTCACTTACAGTCTTCTGTCAGCAAGCCTGACTCCTTAAAGCATAACTCGGATGGTGTGTTTTCTCTGCTCAAAATCTTCTGTCTCTTTGGATTAACAACTGGTGGAGGATACGGGTCAGCAGGAAGGCACTAGCATTTGAGGCCCCACCAAACCTAGTGTCTTCAAACTTTGACTGGGCTTTCTAGTTCTCCCTTTACTACTTTGCTCCTCTGAGTTCTTGATACACTCAGCGTGTTTTCATTTCATGGACTCTGCACCCTACTGACGCTGAATGGAAATCGTCCCAGACTTCAAGCAATTAGCTTCCTCTTGAATAAATACAGGGGAGGTGGGGGTGTTGTTTGCTATGCAAAAGAAAAAAAATTGTGTTTGTTTTTGAGACTGGGTCTCTCTATGTAATTCTGGCTGGTCTGGAGAACACTTCAAGAGTGCAGGCAAAAACAAACAAACAAACCAAAAAAAAAAAAAAAAAACAACAAAAACCTTAGGGGATCACTGAGTGCTCAAGTTACAGTTGGTGGTGGCATCAAAGCAGTGGTGCTAATGGAACGGACAGGACAAATGTTGGATCCATTTTAAGGGGTAGCAAAGGCTGGCTTATGAATTGAAATGCGGTAAGATAAAGAAATCAATTAAGGCCAATCCACAGGTTTTGGCATAAAAAAATATGTGGCTGATCATATCTCTAGCTTACTAAACTCGGAC
This sequence comes from Rattus rattus, assembly GCF_011064425.1. Taxonomy (NCBI): domain Eukaryota; kingdom Metazoa; phylum Chordata; class Mammalia; order Rodentia; family Muridae; genus Rattus; species Rattus rattus. The sequence goes on from NC_046162.1 coordinate 36,185,637, forward strand.
GTGAGTGTGGGGAGCTACTCCTAACTTATGCTCAACCCGATGGAGGCAATTCCTCATTCCCTCATTCCCAGGTATGTCTAGGGTTGTGTCATCTTGTCAAAAACATGACCAGTTGGCTTTGTTCGTTTGAGACAGGATCTCATGTAGCCTCGTCTGGCCTTGATCTCCTGAGCCTCGGGCCTCTATTCCTAGACTGCTGGATTACCGGCATGTGGCAGCATCCCAAGCTTACATAAACGTTTAAAGTCACATTTAATGATGCTACTTAAATGACGTACAGGTAACCAGGATAAATAAACTAGGGCTGGAGGCAGAAGCAAGTTAATCTCTGTAAAATTCAGGGTCAGCTTGGTTCACACAGCTAGTCTCAGGTCAGCCAGGGCTATACAGTGAGACTTTTCGTATTAAAGCAAATAACAAAACCCTGCAGGACATAAACTCAATTAAATATTAACAGAAAGTAAAAACGGCAAGTGTGTATATGTATTAACAGATGCACAGCACACCACCTATTTAATTTGTATAATAAATAAAATTCTGATACACTAAAATATAAATATGTAAGTGTAATTATAGATACACAAAGACATGGTCTTACAAGCGCAAAAAGAATTTAACAATAAGGGCAGGGAGGTGGGGAGAGAGGGTGGTTGTGGAGGGGGAACACCCTCATAGAAGAAAGGGGCAGGGGGATGGAATGGGGACTTACGGGTGGGAAACCAGGAAAGGGGATAACATTTGAAATATAAATAAAGAAATATCCAGTAAAAAAAAAGAATTTAACAATGAACACCTTACTGGGATTTAGTAGCACTAAATAAATTCACATTCTTGTATATAAAAATGCAACAAGAAAAACCCATAAGGCAAACTTAATGTGCTGTATACACACCTGTAGTAAAAACACTGAATTCCAAGCAGTGCTTCCCAAAGGTTTTCATCATGGTAGACTATAGTGAAAAGCTAAAAGCAATCTAACGCAAATAATACTGCAACTATTAATGATATTTATATAGCATCACAGATTCCAACTAAAAAGACTTCAGCTAAATTAAAAAAAAAAGTCTATAAGACTGAAACATCCCACACACCAAGAATAAGAATTCATTATAGTGGGTTTTGCTTCTTTTTTTTCCTCAAAACTTCCCTTTTATTATTAGTGCGTGTCTGTGTGTGTGCATGTTTGTGCATGAGCACATGGTCAGAGAACAACCTGTGGAGTCCATTCTCCCCTTCTGCCTTCCCAGTGCATTTCCCTGAGTTTGCCAGCCCTATAACGTTTTAATAACCTCACGTTGCTGTATGGCATTGCTTAGTGGGAAAACCCCTGACTACGATCTCTGCTGGGTAAAACAGCCCATTAAAAAATAAAAATAACGGGGTTGGGGATTTGGCTCAGTGGTAGAGTGCTTCGGTCCCCAGCCCCGGAAAAAAAAATAAAAAAAAAAAAAATAAAAATAACAACAGTAGTTATCACTGGGTGTTTCCACTGTAGATAAGCTTCTTTGCACACTTTCCACTCTTAGGTCCTCTACGATAAGCAACTAGTACTTTTAGAATTATAAAAATGTAATTTTTAAGATACAAAGCTTCACAGACACCATTACCTTGGGATCATGAACAAATGTATTTCCTTTGGTTCCAGGAGGGAAATCTCCAGTACAAATATACTTTAGACATTCAATGATGGTCTAAAGAAATACAAAGTTGTGTTAGTTATGAGAACCACAGTAGCTTATGACAAATATCAATTCGCAGCCAGGTGTGGAGGTGCATGCCTACCATTTTAGCCACTTAGAAGGGTGGTCAAGAAAATCAGAAGTTCCAGGTCAAGCCTAAGCTACGTGGGATGCTGTGTCCAAAATAAAGAACAAAAATATGCATACATGCAGCTAATATATATATATAAGCACTTCATTATGTCTTCCTTCCAGGAGACTAAGGCTAAGGATGTACCTGGTACAATGTCAAGTAACATTTCCACATAAATGGTCCACCTCCTGGTATTCAATACCCAACTTGGTATTTCTGGCTACCTTGCAACTCATTATGTAGACCAAACTGGCTGGCCTCAAACTCACAGAAATGGGTGTGCCTCTGCCAATCTAGGATTAAAGGAGTGTGTCACCACGCACAGCCCAAGTTTTCGGAAGTAACAAAATTTTCCAGTGTAAGGGTTACTCCATCAACTTCATGTTCACAATAAGGCATTTTTTTCATTCGTTCTGTTTTACCACTAGATATGTTTTGCAACTCTAGGTTACCTATTTCTCATTAAAACCCTTTTTAGGGGGAGGTGATGGGGAATCCAGTTGGGAACAGGTGAGGAGTGACTGTTAGGCTTCGGGACAAGGGGGCGGGGCTGGGAAGCAGGGGCGCAGGCGGCTTTCCCCGGGAAGTGGATGAAGTGGATGACTAGGGCGGAGCGCAAGCGTGGGCTTCCGACATTCCGAGAGATTGGGTCAGGCCAGCTGAAGTCCCCGAGGCCCACGCACCACACAAGGCGACACCCTAAACATCTTTTGGGGCCCTCGCCTCAGGACTTACCGTCTTCCCCGCCCCATTGGGTCCAACCAAAATTGTGAGGGGGCTGAAGAAAGAGATAATTTGCTTATCTTTATCCTCTATCCCAAAACTTCGCACGCCCAGAATGCTCATCTTTTCGATCCGGGACATGTTTGCACCACGCTTCTTATCTCACTGCCAGGGACCAGTTTAACCTCGAAGCGGAAGCTGGGCAAGCCGGGAAGGAACGCCACGAAAGGACCCGAAAGTTCCGAACCGGAGCTGCGAGTGGGAGCTCCGGCGGCGAGAACACTTCCGGTACCGCGGGCTTCTGTTTCCCGGGAGGGCACAGGCCGGTTCAGGACCGCACACCCAAAAGAAACGAAGCCAGCCAGCAACCGCAAGCTCGCAGATTCCCGCCTCAGTTGACCTGGGGGTCACGTGGGGGCGGGCGCGTACTTGTCCACGCCTCTCGCACGCCCGAGGCATGCCGGGAAGTGGGAGTCCTAAGGTACGGAGCAGGTCGACCAGCTGCTGTTCTTTAAAGTTGGGCGGGGCAAGCATCACTGTTTGCTTTGGTGTTTTGAGACCGGTTCTAGCTCTGTAGCTCCAACTTGCAGTTCTCCTGCCTCACTCTTCCGAATGTCGCTATTACAGAGCCTCCTAGCCCGTCTGAAAAGCATAACTTTAAGTAGCGAAGACCAGACTTTTCTATCCACATTTGGATCCCTGGACTGCAAGAATGGGTGGGCTGGGGTGCATTCAGAAACCCAGTAAATGGTTTGTTAATGACAACTGCTGTACTGACAATACTGTTTATTTGCGTTTTTCACTGTCACTTTCTAGTGGCCAGTAGTTTCTCTTGATCACATGACTGTGATGATGCCATTACAACAGACTGCACTCTAGTATATATTTTTGCTTTAGAATAGGTCAGTGTTTATTTCTACTAAGCTGTAAACATTACTAGTTAAGGCTTACATAAGCTTGTATTGAGATCCTTGCAGAGCCAATGGCTTTGTGGAGAGGTGGCTCAGCAGTTAAGAGCACTTGCTCTTGCAGAGAGAGGACCAGGGTTCTGTTCCCAGCACCCACATGGTGGCTCCAAATCTGTAACTCCAGTTCCAGGGCATCTGACACCCTCTTCTGACCTTCCTGAGTACCAGACATAGACATGCTGCACATACAAGCAGGCCAAACACACTTAAAGTGTATATGGGGGGGGTAAGTTTTGCCACTGAACTATTAGTAATATACACATGCCTCCACCCTCAGCAGTATTTAAAAGTGCAAAAGGAGTTTAAGACCAAAAGTTTGGGGACTGTTACTGTAGACCCAAAACCAGATGCTTTCCAAGACAAAAAGTCCACTCCTGTCAACATGGTCACAAGGTAGGAATCAGGTAGGAAGGGTTGGCATTGGAAGCTCAAGCCTGTAATTCCAGCACTTCGGTGAGTGACTGAGATAGGAGGACCGCTTTTCACCGTAGGCATGGACTAAGAGTGAGACTCTGTCTCATAAAAAAAATAAAAGCCTGGCCTGGAGTGCCCAACCCTGATTCATAGTTTTATAGCACAACTCCTGGACCTTAGGCTCAGAAGAGGGGATGAGAAGATTGTGAGAACCAGAGGTCCAGAAAATCTGTGCAATCGTCTCAATACACATAACACCTTAGCGATATGGCTGCCTAAACAAGACTTGAAGGACATCAGCAGACATGCTGACACAGAAGAGGAAACCAATAGAGAACTACAGTGGAAATAGCTGCCGAGAAGATTGGAGATGGTCTTTCCTGGGGAGGAGTTGGTTATCCAGTACAAAGTGGTACAAGTTGGTTGTGCGTTCGTGCAACAACAAAGAGGCCATGAATTTGAGAGACAGCAAGAGGAGGCAGAACATGAGCGGGGCTGGAGGAAGGAAAGGGAAGGGGGAAATAACATAATTTATTTTAATTCTGTTGGCATCATTTTGCAACAGGGTCTCACCATGGAATTCTGGCTGCTTGGAACTCATTATGTAGACCAAGCTGGCTTCAAACTGAGAGAAAGCCCCCTGCCTCTGACTCCCAAATGCTGGGATTAAAGGTGATGCCACCACACTTGGCTTTGGGCTTTAATGTTTTTTAAGGAAAAGAAGAAGCCAGACAGAACTAGTGAAATGGGCCTGTAATCCCAGTTCTAGGGAAACTGAGGCAGGGGGATCATTGCAAGTTCCAAGCCAGCCATAGCTACAAGGAGACCTTATCTCAAAAAACAAAAAGGGGAAGGAAATTTGAGGGACTCAGGGAATTCTGAATGTAAACTTTTGAAATTAGGACACAAGAATGTTTATTAAGTAATATTTATATGATGATAATATTTTTAATTTAAGAAGAATTTCGAGAGTCATGAGTATTAGTAGCATGCTGTTTAAAAAATATTTTATTAATCTTATATATATGTGTGTGTTTATGTGCACATACATGTAGGGAACTAAGGAGTATGTCAGGTCCTTGTTGTGGGTGCTAGAAACTGATTTCTGGATCACTCTGGTACTCTGGGAAAATAGCATATGAACCTCACGTAAACATGCACAAAAACACGTTTTGAAAAAAAAACATTTTGGGGTTAGAGAGATGGCTCAGTGGTTAAGAGCACTGGCTGCTCTTCCCGAGGTCCTGAGTTCAAATCTCAGCAACCACATGGTGGCTCACAACCATCTGTAATGGGACCTGGTGATGCCCTCTTCTGGTGTGTCTGAAGACAGCTACAGTGTACTTATATATAATAAATAAATCTTTAAAAAAAGAAAAAGAAAAAACCATTTCAGAAATAAATAGTTAACTGAAAAAAGTAATGGGCATATCGTGGTAGCTATGTCCCATTACAAACAATTCTACCTGTAATAGTTACAAGTTTTCCAGTCGAAAATGACAACAACAAAAAAAATAGAAGCTAAAAAAAAAATTATGGCTCAAAGTTCCAATCAGCCAAGTCCCCAATTCTTGGTAAAGTGCTTCTGGAAAACATTTGGTTTTACTTGAACCAAAATGTGATGAAAAACCAAGCTGCCATGAGATGCTATCTGGGGTCCACAGGAACCTAAGCATCTTTTTCGTGCCTGCTGATTGGCTGTCTCTATTGACTGGTAACTGAGCTATCTCACGTCTGGTCTGCACTCTGTCCTCTTTGTCATTTACATTGAGTATCCTTTGAAAACAGATGGCAAATGACTTTAATACAGTTTTATACTGTGTGTCTTTTTAATAGGTGAGTTAACTTGTCTGAGATTAGGTCTCCTGGCTTCTGGTCAGTTTGGACTTTCCCTGTCTCATATCGTGCCTTGTGGTTCCTTTAGTCTTAAAGTTTTTCTAGATTGGTAGAACATTTTTATTCTTTTCTTTTAGTACCTGAGTTAGAAACCTTTTCCTATTATTTTAGAAATTCTACTTAAAATGTTTACATAGCTATTTTGACGTTCAAAGCTAATCATTTTAGGACTTTTGTGAACGTCACAAAAACTATGATGAACGATTCCTATCACCTCCTCCATCATCATAGATAGCACTCTTTCTAATTCTTGTTCTAAGTGCTTTGAATACTGGCCCAATGAGCTACATACACACATGGCTGTTTGGGTGTGCCAGCAGTTATCAAACACCAGCTATCAAACAGTAACTACTACCACTTGCATCACCCCCTTCCTTCACACATCTGTCACTCAGTACACAAGCAAAACTCTTCAAGATTTGTGCTGGAGACTAAGGATATCACTAGGTTGCCAGAATGCTTGTTTCTTGTACATAAAAACCCAGGTTTAATTCCCATCACCACATAAACCAGATGTGAAATCCATTCCCGTAACTCCAGCCCTTGGGAGACAAAGGCAGAAGGATTAGGAGTTCAGGGTCATCCTTGCCTACTTGATGAGTAACCAGCCTGGACTACATGGAGCCTTGTCAAAACAAAACAAAACAAAACAAAACAAACAAACAAAAAACAAAAACCTCAATGCTAGGGGACTTTCCATTTTAAAAAATTGTCTCATGGGATAGGGAGCTAACGGCCAGGAAACTGGGAAAGGGAATAACATTTGAAATGTAAATAAAAAATACCCAATAAAAAATTGTCTCTTGGTGCTGATATTAGAATTACTGTTATTTCTGTGGAAATGCGTTATGAATTGTGAAAAATTAAGAATACAAGGGAGGAGAATGAATAAAAGAAAAGTATAACAGCGTGTGTGTGTGTGTGTGTGTGTGTGTGTGTGTGTGTGTGTGTACCCCAAGACGACACCCTTTACTTGCATGCTAACTTTAAAAATATTAAAGATTCGAGAGATCTCTTCTTTTTTTTTTTTTTGGTTCTTTTTTTCGGAGCTGGGGACTGAACCCAGGGTCTTGCGCTTCCTAGGTAAGCGCTCTACCACTGAGCTAAATCCCCAGCCCCGAGATCTCTTCTTTATGCACTGGATATTTTCAGAGGGCAATGAGGTAAGATGCACCACAGTTATGGAAATGATCTTTTCCATTCATCAGCATAAGGAAATGGTTTTTATAAAATTCTAAAAGAACTGCTGGGCTTGGTGGTGCATGCTTTTAAACACTAGAGAAGTGGAGGCAGGAGGATTGCTATTGGAGATCAACCTAGGTTTTTGTTTTTGTTTTTGTTTTTTAAGCATTTCGGATGATTTTTTAAAAATTTTTTAAGATTTATTTTTTATTTATCTGAGTATACTATAGTTACCTTCAGACACACCAGAAGAGGGCATCAGATCTCATTACAGATGGTTGTGAGCCACCGTGTGGTTGCTGGGAATTGAACTCAGGACCTCTGGAAGAGCAGACAGTGCTCTTAAACGCTGAGTCATCTCTCCAGCCCCAACCTAGGCTTTATAATGGGACTCTCTACCTCAAAACAAACAGCTGGACAAGAGGATAGGGATGCTTGTGATCCTAGCATTTGGGGCAGAGGCAGGAGGATTGCTGCGTATTTGAGGCTAGCCTGGTCTACATAGCAAATTCCAGGCCATCCAGGGGCCACATCTCAAAACACCCTGGCAGCTTGGGTTATATGACACCCTGACTTGGAAACAGAAATACCGAACCAAACAAGTTCTACAGGGAGGTTGTCTGATGGTTTAAAATTGTGAAATCCAGTGCTGAAATGCAGCTTTCCACAGCTGAGGGTTGCTGGCAGGGAGTGAGAGCAGGGAAGGATTCGGTTGTCTATAAGGGGCTGGCCACCAGGAGTTTGACATTCGCCAGTGAGCACATGGGCAACACAAACTGCACTGGTGCTATTTTTGCTTTTTCATTTTATTTTTTTTGGGGGGAGTCATAACAGTGGGGGGCAGACCTGGGAAGACTGGGAAATAAGTATGATCAGGGTGCATGATGTAAAAATCCCAAATAATCAATAAAAAATATGTTGAAAAATAAAAGGAACCCTGGAGGCAGGGGTAATGGCTGGAAGTTGGGAAACAGTGAAGTATTCAGGAGATATCTTTTTTTTTTTTCCTTCTTTTTTCGGAGCTGGGGACCGAACCCAGGGCCTTGCGCTTGCTAGGCAAGCGCTCTACCACTGAGCTAAATCCCCAACCCCGAGATATCTTTTTTTTAAAAGACTTATTTATTATATGTGTCTGAGTACACTGTAGCTGTCTGATCAGATCCCATCTCAGATGGTTGTGAGCCACCATGTGGTTGCTGGGAATTGAACTCAGGACCTCTGGAAGAGCAGACAGTGTTCTTAACCACTGAACCATCTCTCCAGCCCAAAATACCACTTTCATCTGAGAACATGTGAGCATTAAAATCGTAAGAAGAAAACAACACAGAAATATGAACAAGAAATGATAGGCAGAAAAAAAAATCAATGTAAATCTCACATATTCGTTGATTACAACCCCGTAAAATATCCCTAAGTTAGTAAAGATTGGAAAAAATTGCCAAAAAATTAATAGTTGCAATGCCCAGGGAAATTCAGTGTCGATTTTCCTATAGTGTTTTTATTTCAAAAAAAAATTTTTTTTTAAAAAGCCCCACAATGTCATCTTAATGTTTTAAAGCTGGGAGGTAAAAGGTTAGAATACAGTCAAGAGGAAATGCTACGAATTTGCATTGAGTCACTACGAAAACTAGAGGATCATGAACAGGTGACTGATTAGAATCAGTTCATGGAAAAGTCATCTGACCTGAAGTGGCCTCACAGTGAAAACCCCAGTTATTGAAAAACTGTTACTTATCTGAAGCACATTCAAGGAGATAGAAGGCTTAGGGTAGAGGGATAAACCCTATCCGCAAATGTACCCTTTCAAAGGGACATAACTACACACATTTAAATAACTATTTTAATAAAGATTTATTTATTTTATTTATACAGGAGTACACTGTCCCCATCTTCAGACACACCAGAAGAGAGCATCAGTCCCCATTACAGATGGTTGTGAGCCACCATGTGGTTGCTGGGAATTTAACTCAGGACCTCTGGAAGAGCAGTCAGTGCTCTTAACCACTGAGCCATCTCTCCTGGCCCCTTAAATAACTATTATTTTGCTCTTTTTGTATTTCAACTTATAACATTACTATGATGATAAAATTAAAAATCTTAGGGTTGGGGATTTAGCTCAGTGGTAGAGCTCTTGCCTAGCAACTGGAAGGCCCTGGGTTCGGTCCTCAGCTCCAGGGGAAAACAAAAAACAAAAACAAAACAAAAAAAAATTCAAAATCTTTTTGCTAAATGGTATAGTCACTAATCCTTAAAGACTCAGATTACTGACTGGTAAATTTTTTTCTGTTCACCTAAACTAGTATAGCTTATAAACTGGATGTGGTAGTGAACACTTTTAATCCAATACTTGGGCGGGCAAAGGCAGGCAGATCTCTGTGCGTTTGTAGCCAGCTTGGTCTAGACACCAAATTCCAGGGTATCCAGGGCTACAGAGTGAGACCCTGCCCCCAAAATAAAATATTTTGTGAGGTTTTGGTTTGGTTTTGAGACAGTTTATGTACTTCAGGCTGACCTCAAACTTATTCTGTAGCTGACCTGGACCGTTAGTTTGTGCTGCCACCTCTCAAGCAGTAGGATTACAGATGTGCACCACTGTGCCTGTCTCAATAACACAGGTTTTAGAAACCCTTACAGATGTGGTGCCTTTGCCATTAATCTTCCCAATGTTGTTCTTGCTCAGGGTCCCAGCTGCAGACAACAGACTATGACTCTATGGTGTCCATACTAATTTGTCCAATTACACAATCTACACTCAAAGGCCTGCTTATTTGGTTATTTATTCAACAAATATTGAGGGCCTGCTCTCACTATGTAGCCCTGGATGGCCTAGAGCTCACAGAGATCCACCCACCTATGTCTGCCTTGAGAGTGCTAAGATTAAAGGTGTGTGATACCATGCAGGCAGATGCAGTTTTGCCTACATTCCTGGATCTGATGCAGGACAGCAGATCCAAGCACTCAGTGTGTCTCTCAGATGCTGCTAGGTTGTGACTATGTCTGAGTCTGTCCTTGTATATGACCTTAGTGGTTTGGGGGCTCACTGTCTTTCCATCCCAATATGGGCGGTGCTTGCTGCTCATTGTTAGGCAGAAGTTATGGCTTGGAGGAGGAAGACCACAGAGATAATATGTCATTCTTATGATGTCATATCCTATGACATCTTATGATGTCATATCATATCACTGTTGAGGTTGATCAGCTGTTCTCTGGCTGTCACACATGTGCTGGGGCACACTATGCACTACATAAAATGTGCTTTTCGATCTTCAATAAAACCCATTTCCTCTTGCTTGGGAATTTCTATTAAGAAAGTGCTTTCAAATGTTGTTTAAAAGTTCTCACTCTAAGCATTCATGTAGATGGCTTAGCTATTAAGGTGCTTGCCACCAAACCTGATGACCTGAGTTTACTCCCTGAACCCACATGGTAGAAGAAGAGAGCTGCCTCCCACAAGCTGTGCTCTGATCTCCACCTGCATTCCACAGCATGATCAAGTGCACACACACACACACACACACACACACACACACACACACACACAGACACTGCTACATACATATACACACATATATATACCCACATACACACACACACACTCCTACACATATACACACACAAACACATACATTCACCCACACACACCTCTACACACACACACACACACACACACACACACACACACACACACGTAATAAATAGTATTCCTACTCTAAGAAAGCTTGCGATCAGACTGAGGAAACTCATAGAAGAAAAGCTAGTGACCTAGCTCTATGAGAAATACGATTGTACTCCCAATTCTTGAGCTGCCGAAGTTGGAAGATTGAGAGTTTGAGGCCAGCTTGGGCTACATTGTCAGAGTTTCCATCTTAAAAGAAAAGAAAGGAGAGGAAAGAGGAGAGGAGGAACCTATTATGGTGGTACACACTTGTAATCCAGCACTTGGGTGGTGGAGGCAGGAGGCTCAGCCGGTCAGGGTTCCTCTCAGCTACGGAATGAGTTGAAAGCCAGCTTAGCATATACAAGACCTCATACCTAAAAAAAGAAGAGAAAAACATTGTATACACATGCCCATACACAGCATCATTCATAGTAGATGGAAGAAGGAAGGAAGGAAGCCAAGCATCCACCAACAGGAAAATGGACAAACAAAGCAGATCTGGACATAAGACTGGGAGTATGGTTCAGCAGAGAAGAAAATTCTCACACTTGCTAGAACAGCACGAACTCTGAAGACCAAGCACAACAATCCAGTTACAAAAGGCAATAGTGTGACTGTAGTGGAACCTAAGCATTCAGAAGACAGGACCGGTGGGGCTGGGAGGGACTTCTGACAATGGTTACAGAGTTTCTTCTGTTTTGCAAGGTGAACAGTCTGCAGTTTATTTTTGCAAATGATACTACTGGACCCAACACATAGAAACACTTCATGTTACAGTGTTATTTCTTAGTAATTTTTAAAAAGTGAAAGAAATACAATATTGAGCCCACCAGACACATTTCACTCAAGCACTTGGCAGGCTGAGGCAGGGGGATCAGGAATTCAAGGAGTATCTAGCAAATCCAAGACCAGCGTGGGCTACACAAGACCCTGTCTCGAACAAACAATAAACACAGTTTTGAACAGGAAATGTTTTTTTTTTCTAAGAATTGGTGTACGTAGAGTAAGTGGGATTTGGGGTTTTGTTTTTAAATGTGAGCCCATGGAAATCATGGCAACAGCTGAGCTGAGCGCCCACTTTTGAGATGATCTGTGCTGCACTTTAGGCCTTACTGCCTTCATTTTATAAATAGAGCCTTTCTCACTTCATCCTATTCATAGCCAGCTCGTATTACATCCCTAAACACGGTGAGCAGTGCCGCATTTCCCCTGCTTAGTAAAGGCTAGGACGAGGACGTTTCAATCTGCTACTCTCTCCATGGCCTATGCAGCTCTATCGTGGTGCTGAATCATTCTGAAACCTTGTTGGAGTTACTAAAATTGCAAATTACTTGGCATTTCCCCTGGAGCCTTCATCTAAGCCCACACTTTCTCAGCATAGCCAGAAGACATCTGAAGGGAAATAGAAGTATTGTCACCTCTGGGGTGAGCCAGGTCCTGCTAGAGTCAAGCTTGGATTTTGAGAGCATCATTTGAAGCCCACTGTGGTTTCTGCTTTGTGGCTAACAGGTTCGATGAAGTGAGACAGTTTGTCTCCCACAACACTTGAGAGTGTTCAACTCAGACATGTCTAGCCCAGAACACAGTGTATACACGAAAATGCACAACACACACGCGCACACACATACCCATACGCACATGCACACACTTAGCACGGGTAGCTGCATGCTAAAGGTGCTTCTGCCCTCCAGTGGTCTCTGCATCTCATGTCGAACCACACACAGCTTTGGGAAAAGATTCAGGGTAACAATCCGTGTTTGCTTCTGGGATTACCGATCTGAACCTAAGGAACAAAAGACAGGTTCTCCTGGTCACACATATTCATGTACGGTCAACCCTCCACCTGAAAGGACCTCAGCCTGAGGGACATACAGGAGAGGCTAAGCCCACATGCTCCCTGTCTGTGACGTATTTGTTTCTTTCCTAACATCTACATCCCTCTTACAACTATCATGGACCCTGGATGCCTCAGCTGTGTGCTTTGTACAGGATGGTGTCCACGTCTAGCTAAGGAAGAACAAGCAGTATATCCCGTGGGCTTAGCTACAAGTCCGTGGTGAACACAAACCCCCCATACTGAGTTGGGTTTTCCTTTATTTCATTGGTGTATGTTAATTTTATAAAATAAGGGTTTCCATTATGACACTTCATACAAGTTTATAATGTTCTTTATTCGCATTTACTCCTTCCTGTCTCATTTCTTTCCTTCTTCCCATTAGTCCCCTCCTCTTTCCAAATATAGACAGGGTTCACTGAATGTTGTTGCTTGTGTTTTGGGCATTTGGTTTTTTAGATGAAGTCTCATGTAACCTACTCTGGCCTCAAATTCACTGTGTAGCTGAGATTGGACTCAAATTCCTGATCCTTCTGCCTCAAACTCCTAAATGCCAGGAATACAGGCGTTAGGCACCATGTTTTGCTAGAGAATGAACTGGTTTTGTTTGTTGGCCTCAACTTTTCATTGATTCTTTGTGAGTTTCACATCTCGCACCCCAGTCCCACTCATCTCCCCATGCCCTCACATCTGCCCTTGGCCCTTGCAATCTCCCCCCAAGTTAAACACACACACACACACACACACACACACACACACACCACCACCACCACCACCACCACCACCACCACCACAACAACAACAACAGTATGACAAAGCACAGAAAACATCTCACTGTGGAAGCGGTACTTGTCACAGTGTGTCCCACCGTGTGTCCCTCTGCCCGTGAGCTGCTCTTTTTTTTAAATCCAGTTTTCTATTAGCATTAATCAGTTATACACAGTCATGGATTTCATTGTGATATTATAATACATGTAGATGATCTATTATAACAATATTAACCCCACTTCCCCTTTCAAGTCCCTTTTCCACTCCTGCTAATCCTCTTCCTATTCTAAACTAACATTCGTTTTTGTCTCTTGTTTCTCTTCTAGTGATCCAGTGTTTCTTTAGGGCTGTTTATAGGATCACAGGCATCTTGCCTGTGATGAGATCACTGAAGAAAAAGTCTCTTCCTCACCTATCAACTATTGACTGCCACTGCACAGAGATGCTTGGGAAAGGTGGGGTCGTCTGAGCCTCCCACTCCTCCGTGACTGATATTGATGACTGACCCAGTCTTGTGCAGGTGATCACAACTGCCCGCATCACGCCCAGAAGTCAGCATTCCACACCGCGTCTACCACTTCCCTAGGCACTTATATTCTGTCTGCTCCTTCTTCCTGCTGCGTTTGTTTCCTGAGCATTGGAGGGGGTGATACCAATACCTCCCTTGAGGACTTGACCTTCACTCATTCCCAGTACCCTGACTGGTTATGGGACTCCGGAATTATCATCAGCAACTTTAAAATAAAAGTTCCTCACCAAAGCTGACAGCAGCACTGATTTATGGACATACGCAGTTACTTTGACAAACATAGCTTTTCCATTTAGCACAACAACCGTTACACTTTCCCTAAGGCCAATGACCCAGCTGAGAACCTGTGACCAGGCTTCCTGTGGATTCCTTCACACCGAATGTTCCTAAATCGGTTGGTTGCTTCTGTGATCAACTTACCACTAAGGCACCAGGTGGCACATCTTGCTTGGCCAGTTGACCTGTGCAGACAGGCTGCAGAGCTAAGTAAGACTGTTGCTACAACTCTTCCTCAGCTGCCTACAGAACACCTTCCAGCAGGGAGAAAGTTTTCAGTTCAGTTGAGCTTGATTTCTCTACATCTTGAAACTAGAGAGTGCTATGGAACTGAACTGTCTTGACAGAACAATGAAGATAACAAAACTGGAACCTGGTGGAGGGGGAATACCTGACATAGTGCTTGAGGGGCTGAGGCAGAAGGATCAGAAGTTCACAGGCAGTGTGGACCACACAGTCAGGCTGTCTTAATAAACCCACCACAAATGAAGGAAGGAAAACGAGAAGAAATGCAAACCTGTGTGTGACAAGAGCCAAGAGTCCTGATGTCACCCTGGGACACCCAATGTCACCGAGGGACATTCACCCCCCCACCATCACCACAGTAAGCTGCTTGAAAAGTGGGTCAAGGCCAAGCCACTGAAGCAGCACAGGAAGGAGCCTCTACCCTGCACTTTGTGTTATATGAACCAAGAAGCATTCTGCTTATCTTCCCCCAGTTTGGGTTGGCCTTTTAATAACAGACAGGATGCTGATCAAAAGCCTTCAGCATGCAACCCAATTCTGCTGGGCTAGCTGCTTTAATAGCTGTCTTTCCAAGAGTGTTTTCAATTCTTTTCTTAAAACACAGATACGTCCAGCTACAGCCAATGTAGAGTTTTCGACTGAAAAGATAGCCCCTTTCCCTTTTCTCTTTGGCTGTTTGAAACAGGGTCTCATGTGTTCCAGACTGACCTCACATTTGCTGTGTAGCCAAGGATGACTTTCACCTCTTGATTCTCCTGACTGTACCCCCCCATATCTGCTGGTGTGGACCACCACACCCAGTAAGACATTCTCAACATCTATGTATTTTAGGATCATTCTGTTGGAGGTATACATTTGAATACACCTTTTTCTTCACTTTATTAGGGATTAAGTTTAACACATATTAAAGCAGAGTGTAGGGTAGGGAGTAATGAAAAAGAAGAGGTCAGGAAAGGCCTCCATACTCCCAAGAGTGTGAGTGTGGGCATCTCTAGGGAGACCGGTCATACATGCACATCTTTCAAAGAGAAATTCAATGCCCTAAATGGAGTGTAAAGGTGGATCAAAGTTTTAGAAACATTTTTTTTCTGTTATAGAAAATGCTTTTTAAACAAGAGTTGGGGGGGGTAGAGATGTTTACTATTATGAAAAGAGCAAAAAAAAAAATGCATCTTTAAAGACCCAAGGCACTGGAAACACTGAGTTTCACTACTTGCCTTTATTAGGTGTCCTCTATCTGATTGTTAGAAATTATTCATTTCCTCAAAGAGAGAGAATAAATTGCTTGGGGATTCGGCCCTGCTCTGCGCTCTTCCTTTGCTAAAGGCAAACGCTGAAGGCTTCAGAATCATGAGGATGCTTCTGTGCTTGAGCGTTCTAACTCTCAGCTGTGTCTGGGCCATTGCTATGGAGATCCCCATGAGCACAGTGGTGAAAGAGACCTTGATACAGCTGTCCACTCACCGAGCTCTGTTGACGAGCAATGAGGTAAAGTATGGCTTTTACTCTTTCAGTTTTGTTGTTACCATCAGGGCCTTGCTGTACCGTCCTGACTGGCCTCAGACTTGCTGTGCAGACTAGGCTGTCCCAACCTCTATGAGATCCTCTCGCCTCGGTCTCCCAAATACTAGGATTGCAGACATACAACCTCACCCAACTCCATTATTCTTTAGAATGCATAAATAGCTGGTTTGGTTGTACACGCCTTTAATCCCACAACTTGGGAGGCAGAGTCAGGTGGATCTCTGTGAGTTCAAGGCCAGCCTGGTCTTCACGGCCAGTTACAGGCCAGCCAGAGCTAAGATCGAGACCCTGATTCAAAAAATATTTTTTTTCGAAAAAATTTAATAATTTGTAACAGTTCATTTCTAAACACAAAGATCTGCTTTAAATAATGCAAGTATGAATGTGTTAGTGTTAATGCACAGGTAATGACCCTATCACCAGCAAACACTGCCTTAAAAAAGGCAACAAGCTCTTTTTTAGAAATGACCCCATGTTCTCTCCTTTGCAGACGATGAGGCTTCCTGTTCCTACTCATAAAAATGTAAGTTACCCTTTAATGCCGAGACCGCTTGAATATGTGAACTTCACACACTAAGCTATAAGTCATTTGCATTTAGCTTTCGGGTGTGGTGTTTGGGGTGGGGATCCCACTAGGTCTCAAGCTCCTGGGTTCAAGTGGTTCTCTCGCCTCAGTGGAGTAGCTGAGACACAGGCCTGGGCTGCCACAGCCAGCAAAGCATTCATTTTCAGTGAAACTGTTTGACTTTCTTTGAAAAAAAAAATTATGGAGGTGAATGTGAAAGCATGTGCTTGTGAACAGAGAATATGAGAGTGGCCAATTATGTAATCCCAGTACTGGGGAGACGGGGGCAGGGGTAGCATGAGTTTATCATAGCCAGACCCTGTATGTATCAAAAATAAATCCAGTGAATTAGTAAACCCAAAACCTTAGAGGGCTGGAGCTGTGATCTCTGTCGATAGATTGCCTGATATGCACAAAGCCCTGGGTTCATTCCTTAGCATCCCATAAACTAAGCATGGAAGTCTTTAATCTCACAATGGGATAATGGAGGCAGGAAGATCAGAGGTTCAAGGTCATCCTCAGCTATAGTTTCGAGCTAGAGGCCAGCCTGGGCCATGAGACACTCAAAACCCACCAGCCAATTAGCATTAGGAATGACTTTGAGCTAGATCTGTTATGTAAGTGGTTGGCCGGAGCTGTCAGTCATGCATCTCGGAGCCTCCCGTTAAAGATTCTTTACATGGTTCTGCACATGGCGAGAGGTCCTGCTGGGCTCCCTTTGGTTCTGCCCATGGCTCTCTTCATCCTAGTGCCTCTCTTTGCTTTCCTTGTCTTATTTCTTACTGCTGAGGATCCAGCCAGGGCCTTCAATGTACAAAGTGAGCAGTCTCCACAGAATTCCAGAGCCCACCCACTTAATATCTTTCTGACAGTATTAATAACTTAGGGCTACATTCCTTTTATTGTGTGTGTGTGTGTGTTGCCTGCATATATGTATGTGTTCCATGTATGTGTCTGGTGCCCCTGAAGGCTAAAGGAAGGGCATCCGATCTCACCTGGGACTAGCGCTGGTTGTGAGCCATCATTGTGTGCTGGGAACTGTATCAAGTGTTCTTAACCAGTGAGCCATCTCTCCAGCTCAGGGGTTATATTCTCAGGTAATGATAGGAAGACATAAGAAAGTCATGAATGCCCTCTATTAATAATTTCTATACAGTTCAATGAATATGATTATGTAATAATATTGTATACATTTCAAAATATCTTATTCTAGTGCAAAATACATTATTTAATTTTTTTTACTAGCAGAAAATCATCAGCCTAAATTTCAAAAGAAAAATTTAATATGGGTGTGGTACCACTCATCTTTAATCCCAGGACTCAGATGGTTGTGAGCCACCACAAGGGTGCTGAGAACTGAGCCCAGGTCCTTTGGAAGAGCACCCAGTGATCTTAACCATTGAGCCGTCTCCCCGAGCCCAATCCTAACTTCGGTTTTGCTTTTTTTGAAATGATCTCATGTAGTACTGGCTGGCCTCAAATTCTATGTATCAGAGGCTGGCCTTGAACTTCTGCTCTTCTTACCTCTACTTCCTGACTGCTGGGATTACAGATAAATGCTACCACTTCTTGGATTGTCTGTTTTTTCCCATTGATGCATTTAAATTGCATACAGCATGATATTTAGAAATATGGGTATGTTGTGGACAGTCTGATCTATTTGCTCCTTGCTAATCTCCTTTCAGCACCAGCTATGCATTGGAGAAATCTTTCAGGGGCTAGACATACTGAAGAATCAAACTGTCCGAGGGGGCGCTGTGGAAATACTATTCCAAAACTTGTCATTAATAAAGAAATACATTGACCGACAAAAAGTAAGTTCCCCGGGAACCCTGTGAGCCTGGCTGCAGCTGTTTCTCCAGGAGCCGACCTAACAGTCTGTTCTTCTTACAGGAGCAGTGTGGCGAAGAGAGGCGGAAGACCAGGCATTTCCTGGATTACCTGCAAGAGTTCCTTGGCGTGATGAGTACAGAGTGGGCAATGGACATCTGAGACTGAGCCGGCTCACAGCGACAGGATTTCACATTTTAAGTTAAATTTTCAACAGATGCAAACAAAACAAAACAAAACAAAACAAAACAAACCCAAACTGTACAAATGCAAGGGTTATCGTATGCTGTTTCCATTCATATTTATGTCCTGTAGTCAAGTTAAACCTATCTATGTCCAGATATGCCAAAGAGTTTAGCATTCTTGTTGTGTCTGTATAACAGAAATTTAGCCCAGGCTGGCCTCAAACTTATAACGTAGCAGAGGGTGACCTTGAACTCCCGATCCTCCTGAGGGCTGAGATTACAGACATGCACCATTGTGACTAGTTCGTATGGTGCTGGGCGTGGAACCCAGGGCTTTGTGCACGCTACTGACTGAGCTATACTCCCTAGACCTCGTCCCCTTCTTTGCATCAGGGTCTCAAGTATTCCAGGCTGACTTTGAACTCAGTGTGTACCCAAGGATGACTTTGAACTCTTGGTCCAGGTGGATGCAGGAGGATCACATACCCAACTTCAGCATCCTTTCTCCTAGCCCTTTTAGATAGACGGTACTCAATGGCTCTCTTGCTGGGGGATGCCACACCAGGCTTCCTGCTCCTATCTTACTTCAATGTAATACCCACTAGTCAATCTTTCCTCAACTCTCTGCTACTCTCTCCAGCCTCCAGTAATCCCACTTTTCTTCTGTTCTATGTATGAATCAGATTGTGCCATGATTGTCTTTCTGTGCCTGGAGCAGCCCGATTTTGGAAAAGAAAAAGGGGGGGGGAGCATCTCCTTGCAGTGAGAGTGAGAGCCAGCCACAGGCTGAGCCTTACTTTTCAGTGTAACTGAACTTAAGAAGCAAAGTAAATACTGCCACCTTTCTACCCCACATAGACAGAAAGCATCAAATGGGAGGTTATTCAGGTATCAGGGTCGCTGGAGAAGCCTTCTGCAGTTTACTCCAGGAAAACGGATGTATGCTTTTATTTAATTCTGTAAGATGTTCATATTATTTATGACATGTTTAAGAATTCAGTAAGTTAATATTTATTGCAATGTATGTATTATTCTAATAAAGCAAAAAAGGACAACTCTCATTCAGTTTGCTGTTGGTCTCTTCTAATGCTGGGTGAGTGCAGGGACCCAGAGGAGGGACTGAGTATGTGCTGGCTGAGCACCTCCAGTTCCTTAGCGTTTCAGGGAGCATCAAGCGTGGGCCTGGTAGTGATACTGGGAGCAGGGACAAGGGCTGAAACTGAGCCTGGGTCTCCCTATGCAGCCGTAAGCCGATGGCTCAGGGTGAACAGCAGAGGAATGAATGAGAGGATGGATGGATGGATGGATGGATGGATGGATGGATGGATGGATGGGAGGTGACTCCATTGATAAAGAGCTTGCTGTCCAAGTATGAAGAGCTGATTTCAAGGTCCAACCCATTGAGAAAGCTGGGCATAGTGGGGGCACACTTGTAATCCCGACACTTGAGACAGAAATAGCCAGATCCCTGGGGCTCTCTAGTCAGCCAACCTAGATGAATTGGTGAGTTGTGGACCAGTGGGAGATCCCATCTCAAATAGCAAGATGGATGGTATCCTGAGTAAGGGCACCTGATGTTGACCTCTGACCTCCACTCTCATGCAGAGAGGTGAGGGGGGCATGAATATGGGACCTTCTGCCAAGACTGGAGATCTAGAATTTAAGTGTCTAGGGAGGTGACCAGAATGGGAACCTGTAAGTTAATTTCTCCCAACACATGAGAATTTGGCTTCAAGGCCAGCTCATGAAGGAAGCTAGGAAGAAGGTTCTTGTTGATGGCCTTGTGGCCTGGGGGAGTTCTCTCTCCCCAAGCTGGGTGTCATGTCCCCACTCTACCTCAGCAACAAGAGTCACTAAGTTCATATGTCACTGTTGGCCTTGTGAAAATCCTCTGTGGCTCAATACCATTCGGACTCTTTTCCAGGTCATGTAAGGGTCATCCCTGCCTTCCCCCGACTCAATACTGTCTACAAAAGCTATCATCCAGGAGCCTCATTCCTTTCATGGGAGCATTTTAGTGTTTTATGTCTCAGCTCCTGCTCTTCATCCAATTTCTTCCACCAAATGCCCTTGAAATATCTTTGTATACATGTTGTATGTGCATGTACTTGTGCAGGTCAGATGAACACACTGGGAATCTTCCCCTAACACTCTCTACCTCATTCCCTGACAGGGTCTCTTGCTGAACATGGAATTTCCCATTTTTTGTCTAGGTTGCCAGCCACCAAGTCCCAGGGATCCTCCTGTCTCTTCCTCCTGCTCAGTCCTGGGGGTGGAGTCCAGGCTTTTTACATGGGTTCTAGAGATCCAGACAGCACCCCATGCTTGCACAACAAGCACTGAAGCATCTCCCAGCTCCTTAGAATATTTTTTTAAACATGTTCTTGGCCTTTTAACATTGTGATAAACTAAAGGTAGACAATATTTATTGATTGATATGCTTACTTATGGATTTATTCTTCAATATATCTTTCCTTGAAAATTTTATACCTCTGTGTAATCTATTTTGATCATACCACTCCCACTCCTCCTGGACCCCCAGTATGACCCTTCCCGATTTCAAATCTTCTCTCTCTTATCTTTTAGCCCATTGAGTCCAATCAGTGTTGCTCCTATGAGCACGGGTGTGGGACCATCTACTCAAGCATAGGCGATCTACCAGTGGCCATGTCCCCTAAAAAAATATACTCTCCTTCTCCTGGCAGACACCAACCCCCAACAGGGCCTCATGTAGGGCAGGAGCCTTGGGAGTTTCCCTCCTCATTCACACTGAGTCTTTGATTGGCCTGATCATGTGTAGGTGACTACAGCTGCTGTGACTTCAGGTGTCCAATGACCAAGGCACGTCCGGGAGACAGCATCTCACAGTACTCATCCCCTGTCTCTGACTCTAATATTCTTTCCACTCTCTCTTTCATCGTGTTCCTTAAGGGTGTGTGTGTGTGTGTGTGTGTGTGTGTGTGTGTGTGTGTGTGTGTGTCCATCCCTGAGTGCGTGTGTGTGTGCATGTGCGTGTGCGTGTGTGTTGTGTGTGTGTGTGTGACTTATGATGTACTATTAATTCTATTTGTTTGCTTGTGTTTTTTTTAATACTGGGAATTGAGCCTCCATCGAGTTAAATCCCCTCCTTTTAATTTCTTATTTTAAGACAGCATCACACTAAATTGCCCAGGCTCTCCTTGAACTCACTCTGTAGTTCCGACAGGTCTTGAAATTGCCATCCTTCTGCCTCAGGCTTCTGGTAGGTGGGTTACAGACCTGTTTTATCAAGAAAGGTATTGAGAATGAACCTAAAGACTTTAGGCTGGGGCTGGAGAGATGGCTCAGCGGTTAAGAGCACCGGACTACTCTTCCAGAGGTCCTGAGTTCAATTCCCAACAACCACATGGTGGCTCACAACCATCTGTAAAGAGATCCGATGTCCTCTTCTGGTGTATCTGAAGACAGCTACAGTGTACTTATATATAATAAATGAATAAATCTTTAAAAAAAGACTTTAGGCTGGTTTTCTGGTGTTACTGCAACAAAATACCAGAGGTAACTAAAACTAACTTTACAACAAAGGAAGGGTTTATTTGGATGACAGTCTTGTCGGTGTCAGTCTTTAGATGATTGGTCCTGTGTTTAGGTCTGTGGTGAAGCACACCATGGTGGCAGTGCAGGGTAGAGGAAACTGTTCATCTCCTGAGGCAGGGAAACAGAGAGAAAGAGGAATGGGATCCCCAGCAAAGGCAAGCCTCCAGTGATCCAACCTCCTCCTCCTAGGCTCCATATATATCTATCTATATAACCATATATCTATCTATCTAGACATAGATATAGATATAAAGAGACATCTCAAAGACACAAAGCCAGGGTCTGAAGTGATGGCTCAGTGGTTAAGAGCACTTGTGCTAGCGGAGGACCTGGGTTCAGGTCCTAGCACCCACACGGTGGCTCACAACCATCCCTAACTCCAGGTCTGGAGGATCTGACACCCTTCTCTTGCAAGAATTAAATGCATTGCTGATGAACTCTAAGTCACCAATAATGTATCAGTATTGCTTTAACGAAAGAAATAAAAGAGTCACAGAACCAAGAATGAATCCAGATTCAAATCTCCCCCAAGCAGGGCTTCTCTGTGTAGCCCTGGCTGTCCTGGAACTCCCTCTGTAGACTAGACTGGCCTTGAACTCAGAGATCCACCATCTCTGACTCCCAGATGCTGGGATTAAAGGTGAGCACCGGGGTTGGGAATTTAGCTCAGCGGTAGAGCGCTTGCCTAGCAACCACAAGGCCCTGGGTTTGGTCCCCAGCCCCGAAAAAAAAAAAAAAGGTGAGCACCATCACTGCCAAGCTCAATAATTATTTCTTAACTTGAATATTTACCCATAGGTGATTTTCCACCAGTGTTTACATTGAAAAATATATTTTAAAAAAAATTTAAAAGAAAAATATATTTTATCTCTCTCAAATTATTAAAAACTTTTGAGACAAAGCTCTATTATGTAACTTATCCTGGCCTCAAACTCGCTGGGTCGCTCAGACTGATCTAAATTTCCTACTCTTCCCTCCGCAATCTCCTGAGTGCTGGGATTACAGACATGGGCCACGTCTCTTGTTTCTTTGAAATATTTTTTAGATTTATTTATTTATTTTAAAGATTTATTTATTTATTATATGTAAGTACACTGTAGCTGTCTTCAGACACACCAGAAGAGGGCATCGGATCTCATTACAGTTGGATGTGAGCCACCATGTGGTTGCTGGGAATTGAACTCAGGACCTCTGGAAGCGCAGTCAGTGCTCTTAACCTCTGAGCCATCTCTCCAGCCCGATTTATTTATTTATTTTATATGTCTCTCTCTTCTCTCTCTCTCTCTCTCTCTCTCTCTCTCTCTCTCTCTCTCTCTCTCTCTCTCTCCCCGTGTGTGTGTGTGTGTGTGTGTGTGTGTGTGTGTGTGTGTGTGTGTACTACAAGTCAAGTGCCTATAGAGAGGCTAGAAGAGGTATCAGATCCCTGGGAGCTGGAGTTATAGGTGGTTGTGGGTGCTGGGAACCAGACATCTGTCCCCTGTAAAAGCAGCAGGGAGCACTCTTTTTTTTTTAAAAAAAAAAGATTTATTCATTTATTATTATATAAGTACACTGTAGCTGTCTTCAGACACACCAGAAGAGGGCATCAGATCTCATTACAGATGGTTGGGAGCCACCATGTGGTTGCTGGGGATTGAACTCAGGACCTCTGGAAGAGCAGTCGGGGCTCTTAACCACTGAGCCATCTCTCCAGCCCCCAGCAGGGAGCACTCTTAACTGCTGAGCCATCTCCCCAGACCTGGTAGTTGTCTTTTCCTGCTCCTTGTCTCACTGTTGACCCATAATTCCTCCAAGTTCATAGTTTACTACATTCACTCTTGGGGGTGGGTATAGAGACCCACAGAGCACAGTGACCCACAACGTGTAGTGTCACGATACCACAGCTGTAGTCACACCAGGTCATTTCACTGGCCTAGAAACTCCAGTGGTCTGCCTACTCATTCTTGCCTGTCCCCAAGGGCTGACAGCAACTGCTATTGTACTGTGTCAATAGTTTTAATGTTTTCAGAATGACACATATACAGACTTTTCAGGTTGGCTCCTTTCACTTAGCAACTCATAGTTCTGCTTCCTATGTGGCTGAGTGTTAGACAGGGTTTTTCTAAATAGCCTAGAGTGGCTTTGAACTCACAATCTTCTTGCCTTAGCCACCATGCATGGCTGTCCATGTCTTTCATGATGAGCCTTGTTTTCCTTTCTCCTCTCCCTGTTTTAAGGCTTTGAACTTGCTAGGTTAGCACTCTACTACGAAGCTACATCTCCAAGTTGTCTCTTAGTTCTTCTTCTTCTTCTTCTTCTTCTTCTTCTTCTTCTTCTTCTTCTTCTTCTTCTTCTTCTTCTTCTTCTTCTTCTTCCTCTTCTTCCTCTTCTTCTTTTCTTTCTTCCTCTTCTTCTTTTCTTCTTCTTCTTTTCTTCTTCTTCTTCCTCTTCTGCTCCTTCTGCTTCTGCTTCTTCTGCTTCTGCTTCTTCTGCTTCTTCTGCTTCCTCTTCTTCCTCTTCCTCTTCTCCTTCTTCTTTTCTTCTTCTTCTCCTTCTGCTTCTGCTTCTTCTGCTTCCTCTTCTTCCTCTTCTCCTTCTTCTTTTCTTCTTCTCCTTCTTCTTCTTCTGCTTCCTCTTCTTCCTCTTCTTCCTCTTCTTCCTCTTCTCCTTCTTCTTTTCTTCTTCTTCTCCTTCTGCTTCTGCTTCTTCTGCTTCTGCTTCTTCTGCTTCCTCTTCTTCCTCTTCTTCCTCTTCTTCCTCTTCTCCTCCTCCTCCTTCTTCTTCCTTCTTCCTCTTCTCTTTCTTCCCCTCCTCCTCCTTCTTTCCGTTCCCTGTAATGTGTGTATATGTTAATGCACATGTGTGTGAGTATGTGCAGAGGCCAGAGGTCAACATTGAGTGTGTTCCTCTACTACTTTGCAATTTATTTTTTGAGTCAAGGTCATTCACTGAGCTGGTTTGCTGAAGCTCAACAGTTGAGCTAAGGTTCCCTGGCCAGCAAGCCCTGATGACCTCCTGTCGTCCCCCCCCATCCAATACACCCCGGACCCCTGCCCCTGACGTTACAAATGTGTGCCTGGCTTTTGCATGTGGGTGCTTGCGTGATGGGCACTTTACATGCCGAGCCATCACTTGATTCTTTTTAACATAGAACTTAATCTTCCCTGTCTGGATGCCCCACAGTGAGCATCCAGCCATTAAATGGACATTGTGATTGCTTCCAGGTTTGGCAATTATAAGAAGGCCTCTATGAACATTCCCGGGGAGATTCTTCAATTGATGTACACTTCCCCTCATTTGGATAGAGAGCGAAAAACAGCGTCTATGGAATCTGGTGAGAGCACGCTGAGCTCTGTAGGGAACTGCATATCTTGTCGTATGCTACCGCATCTCCACCACAGTGAACTAGAGATTCCACTGCTGTGCCTTGTCACCAGTATCTGCTGCTGGTGGGACTGTGGATCTGAATCATTCTAATGAGTGTACAGTGGCATCTGGCTTTAACTTGAAATTCCCCAATGACATATCATGCCCTTTTATAGCCTTTACTTCCTGTGTCAGGGTTTTCTGGAGAAATAGAACCAGCATAATGAATTTGTATTAAAACAGAGATTTGGAGCCAGGCGGTGGTGGCTTTGATCCTATTATTCAGAGGCAGAGGCAGGCAGATCTGAGTTGAGGCCATCCTGGTCTACAGAGTGAGTTCCAGGACAGCCAGGGCAACACTGAGAAACCCTGTGTCCAAAAAAAAAAAAAAAAAAAAAAAAAATGGGGGTGGAGGGACTCATGACATGAAGGTTCAGATGCTGGCCACCAGACTAGTGTCTGAAGCTCAGTCCTTAGATACCACATGTAGGACTCTGGTGCTGGGGAGGGGGGCGGGGAGGGGCTTTTCACACCTGGGCAGGGCTAGGTGCTCAGGTTCAGGAGAAGGAGAGAACTGGGCAGGGAGGGGAACAGCTTTCCACACCTCAGCTACCCGTCCTCCTCCCTTCTGCCGCTACCCCTTGGGTTGCTGAGCCAGCAGGAGACTGACTGACCAGCAGGAGTGCAGGGGAGCTTCGGGCAGTCAAGTCATTTCGGTGATTTCGGGAGAGCAGATCTCTTTCCCAAGCAGCAGTGTTACAGCTCCTATGACAGAGGCTCTCAGATGATGGACTAATTCCTGCGCAGCTTTAATTCTGAACACTGCGCTTAACTAGAGTTTTTTGGATGGGCCAGTGTCTGACAGCAGCTACTTCCTATTGGTTTGGCCTGAGAGCTTGGGAAGACATCAACTACATATTCAGGGGCATGGTCCTGTTTCTGTGACTGATCTGTCTTGAGCCTACATGACCTGTGGTCCCGTCTTCACCTGTGGAGGAGGAGTTTGGGACATTGTCCTCTGTGACTGATCTGTCCTGAGCCTATGTAACCTGTGGTCATGGCCTCACCTGTGGAGAAGGGGCTTGGGGCATTGCTCTATGTGACTGGTCTGTCTCAAACCTCTCTATAGGGGTTTGTAGGGGGCTGCAGCTAGTGAGGCCCTGATCTGGGAGGCTGGGAATGCTCCTGCCGTCCCTTTTAAGGTCTCCCGAGGATTCGACCTGTCTCGACCAGGAATCGATGCCTTTCACTGCCCGACACCCCACAACCCACATGGTGGAAAGACAATTTCCACAAGCTGCCCTATGGGTGAGCATTCCTCGCAAGAAATGATTTCCTTTGACACTGGATATTCTGGTTTCATTTCTGTTGCTGCCACAGAGTGCTCTGTCGAAAAAGAACTTGGGGAGAAAGGTTTGTTTTAGTTCACAATTCAGGGTTACAGTCCATCACTGCAGAGGAGTGGGGCGGCGGGAAAGTCTTATCACATTACACCACAGTCAAGAGCAGAGACAGTAAATGAAATACGAAGTCCATTCAGCTGAATAATAGCAGGGCCTGTGGCCCATCTATCCGCAGACACAGCATCAACCTGACTCCCAGTGACTTGTCCTTATTCCCATAGATTAATGCGTCTCCCAGCTGTCATCAGAGGCATTTTTATTGGCAGTGATTGGCAGGGGTACAGACAGCTATGTACAGAGGGACACTTTATGGACACCAGGACTTTATGAGGAAGGAGCTGGAAAGACAGACATCCTGACTCCATGCTCCTCCCACCCTTTGGTCACCGGCCAGTGCTTGCCACTCCCAAATCTATGGACGAAGAACTCAGTAATGGGGCAGTGACATGGTTCAGTGAGCAAAGGTGTTTGCTATTGAACCTGATGGCCTGGGTTTGATCCCCAGAACCAACTCTGGACCTCTGATCTCCACTTGTTTGCTGGGGCACGCATGCCCCACCTCCCAGGCTTAACAAATAAATGTAATTTGTAAAAGAACCTAAACATAAAAAAGAATTCCTTAGTGTCATCCACCGCGGTCCACCTCAAAGTACCCAGGGGAGGCTGAGGGAGAGCTGAGGGTACGGGAGAAGCAGGGTCTCCTGTCCCAAAAACGGGAAGTAATAGGTGAGAACCCTCCCAGAGCAGACCATAAAGGAGAAGATGGCCTCACTCAACACCACCCGAGTTTGGCATTTGCAAAGAGCTACTGCAAAGCTAGGGAAAATGTTAAAGACCATGGACACATTTCCAGAAAGCATCGCAAAGTTCTCTTAATTAATCAGAAAAAGATAAATAACCCACTCAAGAAGAAAAGAGAAAAAGAAGGTGAAAGACATGAATCAGCGTTACCCAGAACAGGAAATGCAAATGGCCAATAAACACAGGAAGAGATGCGCACCCAGTTAGTTACCAGGGAAATGAAAAACGTAAACCACAGGGAGATAACACTTCCCACCTACCCCACTGGCAGAAATCAAAAGTCAGATATTACATCTCAGCCCAGGATGTGAAGTAAAAGGAATTCTGATGCATCACCCGAGGGAATAAACTGGTAGTTTTGAAATGCAGGTCCTGGTAACACACATTTCGGGTACACACACCCAGAGGTTCAACCCAGTATGTGCTTTGAAGGAATCCTTGCCCACTGACCAGTTATGTCCTTGCCTTAAACAACTTCTTTTTTCTAACCATCTCTCCCCTCCATCCTACTCCATGAGACAGACAGGGTATCTGTCACGTAACTCATGCTGGCTTTGAACTTACTGCGTTATGTTAAATACTTGATACCTCCTTCCATCTCCTAAATGTTGGGATTACAGGTATACACCATTATATCCCACTTAAAATTAAATTTGTTATTTTATGTATATGAATATTTTTTTGCCTGCATGTATGTCCATGCACCATATGTGTGTCTGGTAACTAAGAAGACCAGAAGAGAACATTGGATTCCCAGACAGCCATGAGCCAACATGTGGGTGCTGGGAATTGAACCAGGGTCCTCTAGAAGAGCAGCCAGTGCTCATAATCATCTCTCTGGCCATAAATAAAGTTTTTTTTAATTTTATGGATGATTTTAGATTTAAACAGAATTATTCAAATAGAGTAGGATCCCCGCCTTTGGGACCTTCCCTCCCTGTGTGGTTTGTAGATACTGATTTTTTTTATATACTTAACTAAAAGCCACACCTTAACCAGATTTCCTAAATCTATCTAATATTCTATTTGTACCAATCTTTTCGATCCTGGGGATTACGTGCTTCTTGCACGTATATCATGGGCCACATACTCACAAACCTGCAACATTACACCTAATTACAGTGCATCGGAGAAGGTACGTTGGGGGCGGGGCTGCAGGGGAGGTTGAGCTTTCGAAGGTGTCAGTTCAGTTGATTAAAACAATTTATGTTGTTAAACAGCTGGGCCTCTCAGAATCGCTGGTGTATTGCATGAGAATGTTCTATTCCTCTGGATATACTTAGTAGGGCCTAAGGAGCAGTTTGGTGAAGCTAGGACACCAATGGAGTCACTTTGGCCTGTCAGTCACGAAGCCTGTCGACACCAAATGAGGTGATATGTGTCCTTCCTCATCCCAATGTGTCCATTGTGGATCTGACCTGCTGCCGGGAGAGAGCTGCCAAGTGTGATGACATCAAGGAGGCGGTGAAGCAGGCGAAGCAGGCGTGTGGTGGGCCCGGAAGGGGATCCTGAACTATACTGAGGACCAGGCTGTCTCCCGTAACTTTAACAGCGGCACTCTTCTCTTTGTCCTTTCGTGATGGAACATTATCAAGTTCATTTCCTGATAGGGAATCCAGGGTTATGGACCTCATGCCTCCTTCAAGAAATAAGGAGCCATGGACCACCCACACCAGGAAGAGAGGGGCCCTCGGCTGCCGAGGCGTCCCTGCCTGGATTCAGCCTCCATCACTCTGAGCATCCCCTCACAGTTCCATTCCAGATCCGCAGACAGATTAGGAAGCCCCCTTGTCTCCAATGCCATCAGTCATGTTCACCGCCAGGAGCTGAAGAGATGGCTCAGCAGGTGAGAGCACCGGATGCTCATCCAGAAGTCTCTGGTCCCACTTCCGGCATCCACGTGGCATTACACAGCAGTCCGTAGTCCAGGGGATCTGGTGCCCCCTTCTGGACTCTGTAGACACCTGGCATGCATGTCGCGCCCAGACATACAGGCGGAAAAAAAAAAAAAAAGGCAAAATAAAATAATATGTAATATCAGAACATTTACATCTGTGACAAAACTTTAAAGAATAACAAAGAAACCATTTACTAGAAGGAGGGACTGGGATGTGGCTCCCTTGGGAGAATGCTTGCCTGGGTGTACAAAGCTCTAGGCTGGATCCCCAGAACTGCATAAAAGCACTGCTGTCCTGGCATCAGAAGAAGGCGCAGAGGACCAGAAGCACAAAGTACTCCTCAACCACATCTTGAAATCGAATCCAGCCTCAAGACAGTGTCAAGACAGAGAGGTTCAGGGGTCAGGGGAGAAGAAGGGATGGAAGGGAAAACACCAGTATCATGTCTCCTCTGGTAGGAGGGAATATGGTCACTGCGGTGAGGCAGGGAGTGCCCTCTGAGTTGACGGATGGGCACAGGGTTTTTGTTTTAGGTCATTGCCGTGAGCGCCGTTTTCCCTTGTACATGTGACTGGTTTCATAATAATCAGGTTGAAAATGTCCATGCCTGCTCTTTTCTACCCCTGGAAGTGTACTTTCCACCTAGTCCTCACCCCCACGCTGCTGGATTGAGGTGGGAGAAACCGGGAGCTGAAGCAAAAAGGAACTTTTGTCTTGGAAGAAATGGGGTTTTGTCTCTTACCATCCTATTCAAAAACACACCATCCATCACGATGCTTCCCGTTTCTCAGATGTCTAGAAAGATGCTCGCACACCGTAAAGAGTGGAATCGGGGCAGCTTACAGGGTCCCCTAGAGCCCTCAGCATCTTTTGAATGGCAGGCTGGACTCTTAGCGGTGGTCTGGAATGAAGGCTAAATCTATGCTTCTAGGTGAGGAATGATCCCAAATGTGAAGACTCGTGAGCAGGGCGACTCTCCCTGCAAGAAACGTCCCAGCTTGAAGCAGACCCAGGCTCCTGGGCTCTGGGCACTGATGTTAGCATCCACTTGTCACTGAAGAGCAGCTTCTGTAGCACTAGCGGTGCACAGTCCTGAGCGTTAGCCATGCCCCAGGGAGACACAGCCCTGCGATAGCTCATTGTCTCCAGTAGAGGGAGACAGTGAATACACATACGGAGCGACTCGACAGAGTGATAGAGTGAGTGCTGTGAAGGAGAGGCCGGTGGATGTAAAACAGCGTCGAGTTCAGCGGGTGTTTCCCAGGGCTGGACAAACAGGATCATATTCTCTCTTGCTGAGGTCCAAGTCCAAAGCCTTTGCCAAGACGCCGATAATTTCCCGGGTCCTAGGCTGCCAAGCTGATCATTAGGTCTCTCTCGATGCTGCTGCGTGCCTTGCTTTGTGGACCTCGTTAGCTGTACAGGAGCTCTGGCTGTGTTCTGCGACCTAACAAAACGCAGACCTGTGGTACGGCCACACTCACCAGCCGTCTCTTGGTCGTCTTTGAATTCAACCTGCGCACAAATACGCCTGTTCTTTTTATTTTACTTTGTTTGAGATTCATTATTTTTCTTTTACGTGTATAAGTGCCCGGCGCGGTTGGGGATTTAGCTCAGTGGTAGAGCGATGTAGATCAGGCTGGCCTCAAACTCAGAGATCTGCCTGCCTCTGCCTCCTGAGTGGTAGAATTAAAGGTGTGCGGCACCGTGCCCAGCTTATTTTAAAAAAATATTTTATTGCTGGTCAATGGTGGCACACTTTTAATCCCAGTACTGGAGAGGCAGAGGCAGTCAAATCTGAGTTCGAGGTCAGCCTGGTTTACAAAGTGAGTTCAGGACAGTCAGACTTACAAAGAGAATCCCTGTCTTGGAAACAAAACAAAAAAAATTATATGTGTATATGTGTGTGTGCATGCATTGTGAGTATGTTGCGTGCGTGCGTGCATGTGCGTGTGCGTGTATGTTCATGTGGATATGTGCCATGTTAGTGTATGTGCCCATGGTGGTCAGAAGAGGTCATGGAATCCCCTGGAACTGGAGTTTCAGGTGGTTATGAGCAGAGTGTTGGGAACAGATCTCAGGTCCTCTGCAGTATAGTGAGTTATCTCTCTTTATATAAAATAAAGCTCCTGCACTTTATTTTATTTTACAGTCAGATTCTCACTATGTAACCTACCTACCCCTGTTCTGTTTTGAGTCAAGGGGCCATTGGCCCCTAGACTGAGTGATCTTCCTGCCTTTATCTCCCAAACACTGGGGTTTCCAGGCGTGTATCTTCAAGGTCGCCTTTTGAAGTCTTTTAAAAAATATTTCATCCTTAGAACTAAGAGCTCAGCTCACTATCTCCCTCTTGTGGCCGATCTGGGTATTTCTTCCCAAATTCCCACCAGTCGGGGAGCAGAGACTGGCTGCAAGGCTGCTCAATGCTGTTCCTTCGCACTGTGGCTCAAGACGCTGAGGTGCTTCTGCTATATTAGAAAAGAAGCCTGGGGGGTTGGGGATTTAGCTCAGTGGTAGAGCGCTTGCCTAGCAAGCGCAAGGCCCTGGGTTCGGTCCTCAGCTCCGGGGGAAAAAAAAAAAAAAAAGAGCCTGGGCTGAGGGAAGCCAAGCTCTGTGCTCTTTGCTACGGCGCAGGCCGACTTATCTGGGTCGTTGGTGAGGTCCAACACCGCCCCCTAGTGGCTGCTATGCTAATTTTCACACACACACCCCCACCGCCCACCCCCATCGTTCCCACTTTAGAGACCTTCAAATAGCTGGACTCCAGCCTTCCTTACGACCTCCCCAGAGTTCTAGGATCTACATCTGCCTTCTACAGAAGAGACCTTCTGCCAGTTTACATCAGCCCATGTCTAGCATCAGCCTGATCCAGATGCAGAGAGAAGGAAGGCACACACTCCTATCCATCAAAGAAATAATATTTTAAAGTGGGCAGAGAGTGGGGCAGGCGTGGTAGCACACATCTTTAATCTCAGCATTCAAAGAGACAGAGAAGGGTAGATCTCTGCGAGTTTGAGGGCAGCATGGTCTATACTGTGAGTTCCAAGTCAGCCAGGGTTACACAATGAGAGCCTGTTTCGATAAACAAACACAAGTAAATCACTTGCCCTCGTCCTAATCCTCCAGCAGGAAGCAGTGGGAGTTCTGTGGAGAAGAGGTCGTTCTCTTCGGCCGTCTATCATCTTACACTGAAGACAGTCAAAGGCATTCTCCACCACTAGAGGGGGACGGTGGAGACCGGGTAGCTCTTTCCAACCTGCCACTAGAGGGCAGCATGTCAGGACTTTAAGAACAACAGTAACAACACAGCACCAGGCTACTCTCCCTACTCCCAGCCCCCCTTTGTTCGTATCTCCCGTGCCTTTCACCTCCCAAACTTGTGAGGACACTGAGCTCAGAGTCCCAAATACCAGATTTGTAGACAAGGAGTTGTTCATGGCGCCTCGGTTTAAAAAATGGGGTTCTCTTGGCTCTTGGACATACATAAGGTAGGCACGTGCTAAACCTACTTAATAAAACGGGTGTCAATATCCTAGCTGGGCTTGGTGGCACATGCCTTTAGTCCCAGCGTTCGGGAGGTGGAGGCAGGTGGATGGATGTCTAACTTTGAGGCCAGCCTCGTAACAGAGTAGGTTCCGGGAGGGCCAGGGCTACACGGAGACACCCTGTCTCTATAAATAAATAAATAAATAAATAAATAAATAAATAAATAAATAAATAAATAAATAAATAAATGGTGGCGGTGTCCTAATGGAGGCAATACTTTTACAGTATCAGTATCACGTGACCATATAAAAATACGTATTTATGAGCCGGGAAGATGGTTCAGTCTATCAAGTGCATACATCACAATCATGGGACCTGAATAGAACCCAAAACCTATTTGTAAAGCCGGTACGTACCTGTAATCCCAGTGTTGGATTGGCAAAGACAGGTGGGTTCCTGGAGTGAGTTAGCTGGCCTCTAGCCCATCTGTGAGCTCTAAGTACAGTGAAGGACCTTGTCTCAAAATATACGGTGTCCAGGAGGCTGGAGAAACGGTTAAGCTGTTAAGAGCACTGACTGCTCCTCCAGAGGTCCTGAGTTCAATTCCCAGCAACCACATACATGGTGGCTCACAACCATCTGTAATGGGATCGGATGCCCTCTTCTGGTGTGTCTGAAGATAGAGACAGTGTACTCACATACATAAAATAAAAATAAGTAAATCTAAAAGAAAAATAGTGTATTAAAAAATATAGATATATGGTGTTGGACCAGAGGAATGGCTCAGTTGGTAAAGGTACTTGCTGCCAAGTTTGACAACCTGAGTTCAATTCCCTGTTTCCATATGTGGAAGAGGAGAAACAATTCCAGCAAGCTGTTCTCTGACCCACACTCACTCTCTCTCTCTCTCTCTCTCTCTCTCTCTCTCTCTCTCTCTCTCTCACACACACACACACACACACACACACACACTCACATACACACTCACACGCCTACTCACACACATACTCACTCACACTCTCTCTCTCACACACACACATACTCACACACATACTCACTCTCACTCACACTCTCTCACACACACACACACACATACTCCCATACACACTCACACGCTCTTACTCACACACATACTCACTCTCACTCACACTCTCTCTCTCACACACACACACACATACTCACACACATATGCACGTGCAAACATGCACATATGCACATAAGTAAACGAATTGTTATATTGTTCTTCAAGACCGGGTTTCTTTGTGTAGCCCTGACTGTCCTGGAACTCACTCTGTAGACCAGGATGGTCTCAAACTTAGAGATCCTCCTGCCTCAGCCTCCCAAGTGCTGAGATTAAAGGCATATATCACCAACACCTGGCTTTTTTTTTTTTTAAGAAAATAATTTTTTTCAAAAGATTTATTCATGCTCTATCTGCATTTACACGTGCAGGCCAGAAGAGGGCAGCAGATCACATTACAGATGATTGTGACCCACCACGTAGTTACTGAGAATTGAACTCAGGACCTCTGAAAGAGCAGGACCTCTTAACTGATGAGCCATCTCTCCAACCTCTGGAAATAAATACAATTTTTAAAATTAAAAAAAATAAGGTAGAGATTAAGGAAGATGTTTTAACATCTGGTATCTGCACCTATGTGTATATGTATTTGAACACACACACACACACACACACACACACACACACACACGCCAGGCATGATGTTATACACACCTGTAATACCATCACTGGGAACAGAGGCAGTTGGACCTGTGTGCCAGCCTGGTCTACAGACTGACATTAAGGCCAGCCAGTGCTACACAGACTGTGTCAAAAGCACTTTTTAAAATAAAGAGCTTGTACCACTCATAGAGGTACACCTCAATCCTTCCAGAAGTATCCATCAGGTGGGGTTCTGTGTGCTCTATTCCTCCTGAGTGCTGAGTGCCTACTGTTTTGTTTGTTTCCTTGGAGGTCATTTATTCTCTGTTAGCTGTTGTTACCTCTCTATTTTCTTCACCCTGCCTATATTGGCATTATTTGAACACTCTTGGTGTCCTATATAAATATCAATATTGCTCTCGGACAATATATACTTCCAGTATAGGAGACTACCCGTGTCCTTGGCTCTAGAAGGTAAGGCCCTCTACTGAAGACATCCTATACTTTGAACACCAGGCTCCAAGTCTTGGCGGTAGATATTATCTAAAAGCCTCTTCCCTGAGGTCTAGCCTTCATAGTACCAGAAGGCACCATGCAAACTTGCAACATTCTTACCCAGCTATGATGCATATTGACCCCAATAACAGCCAGCACAGCATGGGGCCCTCAGTGTGCAGTAGTGGCACACACGCCTGTCTGTAACCAACAGCTCTCCCATCAGACTTAAGGCTTGATGCTAACGAAGCAAGAGGAAAATCATGCCCAGTACTGGAAACCTAGCAACTACCCTGGGCTAGTGTAGTTGTGGATCTTGGAAAGGAACCCACAACCACCACTTTACTATACCAACATGGCTCCTAACTACAACCTAAATATTTATCCTTACACCCACAGATAAGTGTAGTCCTCACCCCTCGCCAAGGAAACTGTCTTTGCAGTAGATGGAGACCACTACAGAAGACCACAACCAATCAAAATGCAGAGTTGAAGACCGAAACTCCCAACTGCCACACCTATAACACAACTCCTCACCCAAGGCTCCGGATCACTGTGGAAGTGGAGGGTGGGGCGGGGGGTCTGTAAGAGCCAGAGAACACAGGGAGTTTGCTGGTAGATCGTGTCCTAGAAATGCCAGAGATTCTGCACACATGAAGTCTTACCAATGGTTACCTAAACAAGAACGGAATAGGAAGATACCAAATAGACATGCCAATGTGGAACAGAGATGTATGAGGCCTCAACCCTAGACAAAGAGCTACAGGGGACTTAGGAGTGCAAGGTCAGCCCTGAAAACTTAGAAATAACATTATGAGGGTTGGAGTGGGTGGGTAGAGAGATGGCTCAGGGGTTAAGAGCACTGACTGCTCTTCCAGAGGTCCTGAGTTCAATTCCCAGTAACTACATGGTGGCTCACAACCATCTGTGATGGGATCGGATGCCCTCTTCTGGTGTGTGTGAAGACAGTGACAGTGCACTCACATGAAATAAATGAATAAATTTTAAAAATAAAACAAAACAAAGGGCATTATATAAACTAAACAGGCTGGATTTATATATTGGGAATGCACACACACACACGCACGCACAAATGTAGCAACAATTAAAGAAAAAGAGGTTATGAATTTTACAAGAGAGTGGGGGCTGTTGCCTGGAAGGGGTTGGGGGAAGGGAATAGGAAGAATGATGTAATTATAATCTCAAAAATATATACAATAAGAGAGAAAGCACGAGCATAATTGAGCTTTATTTTTTTAAAGATTTTTTTATTTTGTATATGAGTACACTGTAGCTGTCTTCAGACACAGCCGTCTCTCCAGCCCCATAATTGAGTTTTGTAGGGTGGTGACACACACCTTTAACGGCAGGGACTGGGATGCAAGTGGATCTCTGTGAGTTCCTGGTTGGCCTGGCCTATAACTATAGCAAGTTCCAGACCAATCAGAACGACATAGTGAGGTTCTGTCTCAAAAAGACAAAAAAGGGGTTGGGGATTTAGCTCAGTGGTAGAGCAAAGCGCAAGGCCCTGTTCGGCCCCAGCTCCAAAAAAAAAAAAAAAAAAAAAAGACAATAAAAATAAACAAGTGGGTTTTCCGGACCGTTGTGATTTCTTCCTGTTTACCCACACACTCTCTAGTCTTTACTGCAAATCCCCATTTCCCGGCTGGTCCTTCCCTCTCTCACCACAAGCCTCCCTTCTCTCTCATGTCTTATCGTATGTTCTTTATAAGTAGCCTTGAATAACTGTAAAGTTAGATCTACCGCTGAGAGAAAGTACAGCGTTTTATCTCTCCTTTCCCTTCCGTCACCATCTGTGGTTTCCTCCTTCACGTTCCTGTTCCGTGCCCGTGCCTGTGCACGTTTGAACCTGGGTTCCTCAAATGAGAGAAAGCATGCAGTATTAGTCTGGGTCTGGCTTATT
>NC_046162.1:36227637-36312637 GCF_011064425.1 Rattus rattus
ATACTATGGCATCATATTATTGTTATAAATGTGTGACAGTTTTCTTGTCTGATAAACGACTAAACCTACCTGTGCTGGAAAATTAGCTTCAAGAACAGGGCTAAATAGATGGCCCAATGGTTAAGAGGACTGACTCCTCTTCCAGAGGACCTGGGTTCAATTCCCAGCACCCACACAGTGGCTCACAACAGTCTACACCAGTGGTTCTCCTGAATGCTGTGACCCCTCAATACAGTGCCTCATGTTGACTCTTAACCATAAAGTTATTTTTGTTGCTACTTCACAACTGTAATTTTGTTACTGTTACGAATTAAAATGTCAACATCGGATATGCAGGATATTTGATACGTGACCCCTGTGAAAGGGTAGTTTGGCTCCCACAGCAGTCTCTACCCACAGATTCAGAACCACTGATCTATAACTCCAGTCTAGGAGATCCAATACCCTCTCTGACCTCCACAGATACCAGGTACACACATGGTACACAGACATACATGCAGACAAAACACATATACACATAAATTAAAGTTTTGGTTGTTTTGTTTTTGGAGGCAGGGTTCCTCTGACTGTTCTGGAACTCGTTCTGTAGATCAGACCGGCCTTGAAGTTAGAGATCAGCCTGCCCCTGCCCCTGCCCCTGCCCCTGCCCCTGCCCCTGCCCCTGCCCCTGCCCCTGCCCCTGCCCCTGCCCCTGCCCCTGCACCTGCCCCTGCCTCCAGCATTTAACTGTACCACCACTGCCCAGGTTAAGTCAACTTTTTTTAAACACAGGCACACTGAGATCATAGCTCATTGACACTATGCCCGCTTCATAAACTCTTGCTGAGCGGCTGGGCCTGTCATACACTTCTGCACCTGGCACCTGGCGGGGTAAATGTTTGTTCTCTGCGTTAATCACAGCATCCATCAGTCCCCGTGCATGATCAGTAGCTTTCCCTGGGCTAGAAAAGATGAACGTGCAGGAAACTAACAAGAGGAAAAAACCTGCAGGAAAGAATGAAAGGGGAGGGGATGAGGGCACGGCTCAGTGGGCTCGAGTCCCCAGCACTAGACATAAAGAGTCAGACGTAGCTACAACTGTCTGTCACCCCAGCAGAGAGGGGCAGAAACAGTAATAGCCCAAGAGCTCCATGGTCAGGCAGTCTAGCTGAACCGGCTGCTTTTGGTTTGTTTGGTTTTTTTTTCTCTTTGGAGCTGGGGATCGAACCCAGGGCCTTGCGCTTGCTAGGCAAGCGCTCTACCACTGAGCTAAATCCCCAACCCTGCTTTTGGTTCTTATTGGAGAGAGCGATAGAGGAAAACACCAATGACCTCCTCAGGCTTCCACATGTGTACATTGTGCTCTTGTACACACACACACACACACACACACACACACACACACACACCAAATAACAAATACCTTTTTTTTTTTTTAAAAAAAAGAGCTAGAAGAGATCAGTTGACCCAGTGCATCCTGGAGGCTTTGTGACCCAATGACAATAACCCTGTCTTGGTGCAAGTCTGCTACCCCAGGGGTAGTCAAACATATGTTGACTGCTGGGGCTGTCAGGCCCATGTAGAATGCATGAAATCTGATGGTGAAGTTAACAACACAGCCCACAGGTTTCCTAGCCCTGTTT
Source organism: Rattus rattus (assembly GCF_011064425.1). Classification (NCBI taxonomy): domain Eukaryota; kingdom Metazoa; phylum Chordata; class Mammalia; order Rodentia; family Muridae; genus Rattus; species Rattus rattus. Next base: position 36,229,260 of record NC_046162.1, read on the forward strand.
TTAATATTGTGGTTTATATGAGTGCATGCGTGCATCGTGCATATGTATGCATGTATGTATGTATGTATGTATGTATGCATGTATGTATATATGTATGTAAGTGGATATGTGCTCTTATGAGTGTGTCTAAACCTGTTTGTGCTTGTGATTTCCAGTACCTTCTTCTATCTCCTCCCATCTTATTTATTTGTTTTAGAGACAGTGTATCTCACTGAACCTAGAGCTCACAGACTGGCTAGACTGGCTGGCCAGTGAGTCCCAGGTTCTACCCATCCCAGTTTCCCAGCACCAGGGCACAGGTGTGTCCAGGTTTTTTAATGGGTGCTGGGAACCAGAATCCAGTCCTTCCGCTTGTACAACAGGCACGTTGCTCAATGAGCTATCTTCCCGACTCTGTCTTCTCAGGACACTCAGGCTGGCCCAGAACTTTTAATCCTTCAGCCTCTACGTCCAAAGATAGGATGACAGGCTCTCGCCACCACAGCCGCTTTCCCAGGCCTGTTTGTTAAAAGAACTCAGACCCTTCTGAGGCCACACAGCTCTCTGAACATCAGATCTGTTTGGAATCTGTGAGTTGATTGCCCAGTGTGATTGGTGGCTCAGTCCCCTCACACTGGGGACACAGGTCCTGGCTCTAATGGCTTCCATCTTCTCAGGCGATGCACCAGGCCTGAAGGCAGAATGAGGGCCTACATGTGCCGTTCCAGCAGCCAGTCACTAGGTTTCTGTCTTCCTGGAGACTTGTCCTTCCCTAGGAGCCTCGTGGCTGAGATCTCTGAGGCTCGCTGTGTAGAGCATTCGCTGCCCCATGAAGGGTCAGGAGTTGGTTGCCAGCACCCTCTCTGGGTCCTAAATGCAATAGTCCTCTCCACACTGACAAGACCAGTGACAAAAGCTTCCTTGGGAGAAGACCTGATCTGTGCTCTCAAGACCCAGGGGTAGCCTCAGTCCTTACAGGCAAACAAAGTCCCAGTATTTTGTTTGTTTTGGGATAGGGCCTCACGTAGTTCAGTCCAGCCACCAATTCAATATTTAGCCCAAGCTGACTTTAAAATGCTCTCCAGGGGCTGGAGAGGTGGCTCAGTGGTTAAGAGCACTGCCTGCTCTTCCAGAGGTCCTGAGTTCAATTCCCAGCAACCACATGGTGGCTCACAACCATCTGTAATGGGATCTGATGTCCTCTTTTTTTGTGTGTCTGAAGACAGCAACAGTGTACAGTGTGCTCATATACATAAAATAAACATAAATCTTAAAAAGAGAAATATCGACCAGTAGACAAATATATGGGACATTTAAAGAATAAAAAAATAAAATAAAGTGCTCTCCAAAGTTTCCTCTTCCTCTTCTTCCTCCTCCTTCTCTTCCTCCTCTTCTTCTATAGCCATGACCTCGTGTAGCTCCAGGCTGGTCTCAGACTCACTACGCAGCCAAGGATGAGCTTGAGATTCTGATCCTCCTGCCTCCACCTTCCAAGTGCTGGGATCACAATGTAAACCGCCACTACTGGTTCCATGCTGTGCTAACGACAGAACCTAGAGTCTCAAGCATGGCAACGCTCTACCCCCTGTGCTACATCCCCAGTCCAGTACTGGCTTCCTGTCCGGGGTAGAGAGTCCTGATGTTGGGGCAATAGCAGACAGAGATTCCCCAGGGAACAGTCCCCTCCCCCATCTGTGACAGAAAGTTCTGGAAAATGCACACTTCCAGCTCACAAGTGTGTCAAGGCAGCACGCACCAGGTCCTCTCTCATCTCCGGGCATATCTAGAGCTCCAAGTGGTTCCTGTGTCCCACAGCACTGACCCGGAGCTCAAGGGACATGCCTCAGAAGAGGGAGGCAGCTCTCCATAGATGCTTCAGGGTCTTGTGCAAACTTGATCCTGTCTCCATTCTCAGACTTAGCTATTTGCTACTGGAATATGTTTTTGCTGTTGCTGGTTTCTAATCTGTTTTTGTTTGTTTGATTGTTTGTTTGTAGACAGGGTCTTGCTATGTAGCCTCAGCTGACTCCACATTCTTGACCCTCCTGCCTCTGCTTCCTGAGTGCTATGACTACAGGTATGCGCCAACACATAGACGTGACCCTCAGTCCATCGATTTCCCTCTCTCCCTCTTCTCTTCCTCTCTCCATTCCTCTCCTGTTTTGTTTTTCTGAGAGAGGATCTCATGTAGCCCAGGCTAGCCTCAAACCCATTATGTAGCTAAAGATGACTTTGAACTCTTGTCACCTTCCAAGTTCTGGGGTTACAGGTGTGCAGCACCACATTCCTCCTCTTTCTCCTCTTCTTTTCCTCCTCCTCTTCTTTTTCTTCCTCCTCCTCTTCTTCCTCCTCCACTTCTTCCTCCTATTCTTCCTCCTCCTCCTCCTCTTTTTAGTTTTTCAGGGCAGTATTTCTCTTTGTAGCCCTGGCTGTCCTGGGACTCGTTCTGTAGATCAAGCTGGCCTCAAACTCACAGAGATCTGTCTGCCTCTGCCTCTGAGTGCTAGGATTAAAGGTGTGCACCTCCACTACCTGGTATTCTTCTCTTTATGGTGCTGGAGGGAACGGTCCTCCATAGGCCTAGCCCTTCAACTCGATCTGAAGCCTCTAAGTCCAGGGGGATAGCTCAGGGGAACCACGGGTGTGCTTGCATCCACTGACAGGGACAAGGGCTCAGCTTGTCATGCATATCTTCTTGGGGTCATGTGGACAATAAAAGGGTGGGGACAATGAGAACTGTTGTCCCTTAGCAGTTACCTTAAAAAACAAACCCATCTCCACCTTTGCCTGGGTCCTGGCCTTTCTGGCATCTGTTCAAAGGCCATTTAGCAGGAAGTAGATGCTATTTACCAGGCTGCACCTGCCTATCTGCTTTAGCCAAAGTCCGCCTTCCATGCCTGCCCTTCACGCCAGCTTGGCAGCATTAGCCCCATGCCTTTTTCTCTTCCCTCACCCCCTAGACCTGCCTCCCAAAAAAGGGAAGCGTAGTTCTCTAAAATTGCCAATAGGGGGTGCTGTTGCAACAGGGGATGAAGTTCAGGGGTCTAAGGCCGGAGAGCTCAGGTGGACCTGAGGGCACTGTAGTTTTGCTGGACAACAGAGGGACTGTGGACCCATAAGCAAGCCCCACCCAGCAGCAGAGGCCACCTTCTTCTCCCTACCCTCTGCCATACCCACAGAGCCAGGGTGCAAAGGGCAAGACTGAGCAATCTTCAGGTATCACATTAGCCTCTAGCTGTGATCCCCAATTACTAGGGCATTCCTGGGACAAACTGAGACCTTTTGACCTCTTGCTCTACTCTCTAACTCATGTCCCTGGATCCCCAGTCTTAGGCCTTGGCCTAGCTATGTCTGCCTGCACCAAGGGCAAGGTTCATGGGCTCTCTCATGGAACTTCTCCCAGAATGAGACCTGGGGGAGGCGGTGCTCCTGCCTTTCCTACATCCCGACCACACTCAAATCCCCATCTTCTGAATCCGATCGAGGTACCTCAAGCATTTGCAAACCCAAGACTTGCAGGGGCAGCAGATGAGATGGTCAGAAGATTAAATTGTCTTTGCCAGCCTGCCTGCCTGAGTTTGAACTCTAGCCCCGCGTGGTTGAAGGGGAGCGCCTACTCTGCTAAGTTGTCCTCTTAACTGGCACACATGCATGCAGGTGCCCTCCGCTCACCCTCAAATAAACATGTGGATGTGATTGGTTTTGGGATTTTTTTGTTTGTTTGTTTTAATAAAAAAGATAAAACAAACCAACAAACCAAGTCACATCCTTAACTCTCCAGGGAGGGTCACTTGAACTGTCTGCTGCTACCCTTCCCACCTCTAGGGTGCAGTAAGGTCCTGAACTAGAGTGAGGCATCTAGAAGAAACGTTTAAGGAGGCACTAATTTTTAGGCACACCCAGATGCGGAGTTGGTCCCTAAGAATCCGTGCTTCCTTAAAAATGCTGATTTCCCCGACTGCCTCTCCATGGAAGTCTGGTGAGCTGTGCTCTTCAGCACCCTTGGAGCATTTCCTGAGGCTCTGGTCAGGGATCCACTGGTAAGCATGACGAGCCATGCAGGAAAAGGCCTGCATTCCAGGCCTTTCTATGCTGTCCTCCCCATGAAGGCCTCTTTTATCCCTTCGTCTGTGGACTTTGTCTCTTGCTTCAGGCCTGGTTTGACTGATACCGCCTTAGAGAAGCCATCTGTGAATACTGGCTGAGACACCTTGACCCTGTCCCCAATCCCTTCTGCATCCTTCTCTCTATGCTTCATACTCCAGGTAGGGACAGCACATATACGCGTGTGCCTTCTGTGGGAGGTAGCCAAACTCCCTCTGCCCTAACAGACCAGGCTAGTGATGGTTTCCTGAACAACACACCCCCACGGACATCAGCCACATTAAGTCTCCAGCATCCTGGAGTCTCTGCTCTCCGAGAAGCTGCATAAGTCACTGACTGGCACCGCAGCCCACACGGCTGTGGGAGGCGTCCTATTATATTTCTGAGGAATCTTAAGACATGGGTTTTGTTTCCTGAGAATGATAGACAAGTCACTACAGGCCCCCTGGCTCGGAGCTTCTTCTCCCAGCATGCCATAGTTCATTCTGGCTTCACTGATAGAGCCCAGTTCTCCAGGACACTCCCTGTGCAGCACTGCCTGCTGGCTGGCTGACAAAATGACACTCACTTCACTGTGATCTGTCACTCATCCAGCTGGAGGTCAGCGGTCTTCCCGACTCTCAAGGCAGGGTGGGGGGGTCCTCTGACAGCCTCTCGCCTGCTGCCGGACAGGTGTTCTTTTTGATAAGAAGTGAATTAGAAGATTTGTAAACTTGCGCACACAAACAGAAACAAGCAGCTTAAGGGACGGTGAGGAGAGTTCAGGCTCGGAAGGTAGAGTGGGAGTTCCTTCGTGTGGGTCTTAGAGAAAATGGGTAGGAGGTTTTAGAGCTGGAGCCTGGAGCAAGGCTGTCGAAGTGTCCTGGGTAGCAGGAGGCGGGGGGTGGATTTCTGGGGAGGAAGCATCTCCACCAGTAGCTATCGGAAGACCCTAGGAGTCGGGCAACCTGAAAGGTGGAAAGCTTCCGAGGAGAAGTGAGAATGGCGCCTGGAGCCCCAGCCTGGGGGTGAGGGATTCTTTAACACAGGTCTGTTCCCAGTAGGGGGCTTTGTTATTTTCTTCACAGTAAACGGGCTGAGGCAGGTGGGCGTGGCCTGAGCAGCAGTCTGGTCTGCATCTTAACACTAGGGTGGGGGAAAGACTGGAATCTCTCGCTTCGGTCTTAATTAGTCTTTCCTCAAGACAGTCCTTCCAGGGAAGGAAGAGAGTCACTTAGCATGAACCTAAAAGCCCTTGCCTTCTGTTCTTTCACCTTGACGGGAGTGGGGTGGGGCGGGGCGGGTTGGGTGGCGGTGATGGGAAAGGGAGCAGAGGTCCGGCTGGAGTGACAGCTGACTCAGGGAAGCCTCACTCTTCATTCCCTACTACTGGGGCAGTGCAAGTTTTTGTAGAGATTATTTTATTGTTAAGATTATCTCGGAAAATGTACCTACTACTAAGACCAGCTGAGTTCATCATCTACTTGCGCTTGCACTGATCCATTTATCCACCCACCATCCATCCATCCACCCACCCACTATCCATCCATCACCCACCCACCATCCATCCATCCACCCACCCACCATCCATCCATCTACCTGTCTTTTCTCCTACTCATCCACCTGCCTATCGTCTACCCTCCATCCATCTTTCTATTCATTCATCCGTCCTCTCACCCACCCTCCCTCCTACTCACCCACTCATTTATACATCGTCTACCCTATCCTTCTAAATACCCCCCCCCAATCCATCCTTCTCTACTTCCCTGCTTTATGCTGGCCCTTGAGGTTACAGTAGCAAGCAGGACGCACCTTCCTCTTGTCCTGTTTTTCTTCCACAAATGTGACCTCTGGTGAAACGCAGCACAGACACTTTTAGGCTCGCTCCCGGGTCTGCTTTATGAGCTAGGATCAGTGGGTTCTTTAACTCAGAAATACTGGGACTGAAGAGATGGCTCAGTGGTAAGAGCACTTGCCCCTGTAGAGAATCCAGGTTAGAATCCCTGCACACAGCCTGAAACTCCAGCTCCAGAGAATCTGGCACTCTCTTCTGATCTCCTTGCGCATTGTACACACATGTGCATGTGCATCACACACACACACACACACACACACACACACACACACCCCCCAAGAGGGGAGAGAAGCAAGAAAATACATACTCATATAAAAATGGTCTTAAAAATTAAATCTGAGAAAACCAAAACCTCCAAAAGCTTGCCACAAAAGGAGGTGCAGTAACATATTCTCTCTAGGGCCTCTTTCAACTGTGGCCATGGCTGTCCATGGCTCATCTCCGGGGCAGGCCCTGGCATTGGGATTCCCAGGCTGAGTCACCAAGGACTGTGAACCTAGCACGAGCTCTACTCTTGCAGAATTTAGAGTTTCCCTAGCCCTCTTCCAGGCCATGGCAATCCTGAGCCTGGCTGGAAAAAGCAAGGGCCACTACTTGGCCTATCTGCCTGCCTCCCTCTTGGCAATCTGGTTGTCTTCAGGTGGCCACCACTACTGCCTGCCTCGGCCCCAGCTCTTCTGCATCAGGGAGATCAACTGAGTTTGATTCCTGTCTTTCCAAAAGCCATGGCCACAAAGAGGGAGATCCAAGAATTTAAGGAAGCATAAGCTCTGGGGTGACCCTGTCAACCTTGACCCCAGATTCTTCTTTGGACCAAAGACGCAAGGGAGGGAACTCTCCTCTGACTCCCCCAAAACACCATCCTGCCCTCTCCCTGCCAAGTTTCCTGGTTCAGATTCAAGCCCAGCCTACAGTCATCCTTGACTGCAGGGAGCTCCAGCCTCTAAGGACAGAAGGAAGTGGCCGACCTCACATTCCTCCGGGATGAGAACAGTCTGCTAGCTGCCCAAGGACCCATGGGAGGGCAGGGCTAATCACTCATGAAGGGGCTGAGGCCACTCCTAGAGAGGGACTCTTCTTTCATCTGCAGGACCTGACTGGGCTCCGGGCCAGGGGACTGAATCCAGAAGTCCCGCTCCACTCTATGCCTCCAACCCAGTCAGCCTCACGCTGTCACTGTGCCCACCTCTAAGTCTGGCTGTTCCTAACCTTGAACTTGGCTGGACAGGACGGAGAGCTGTGTTGTTCTTGAGCATGTACAGAGAATTCTTCCCAATGATAAGGAAGAGTGACCAGAGAGTGGATATGAACCAACACAGTTGCTGGTGCCGGTATCCCAGCATTTAGGAGGTTGGAAGATGAGAAGATCCCGAGTTCCAGGCCAGCCTCAGCTACAGAGGAACCTGAGGCCAGCCTGGGCTACTGGAAGCCCTAGCATGCATGAGCACACACATGCAGGAGACAGATGATGGCGCTGTTACTAGGGTCTGCCTAGCCTGCATCAAACCCTGGGTTAGATCCCTGACACTGCAAAGACCAGGCAAAGTCACCCACATTTCAGAGGTGGAGGCAGGAGGATCATGGTCAGCTACATAGTGAGTGCAACAAGCATCCCGTATATGAGATCTTGTCTCCATGTAAAGACAAACAATAAAACTCCAAGACTCAGATGGGGACAGTCATTCTTCAGGTATCACTTGACTTTATGGTCCATCCTCAGCTGGTGAACCAACACCATTACACCCTGTTCGGTGACCCGTCTGCTGTTCTTCCCTGTGGTCCCCACCTTCTCTGGGAACAATATCCAGAAGAGAACTGGGCAGGTGTACTGAGGTGGGGCTTTTCCGGGGTTGGTTTTCCCCGGTTCCCACTGGAAGTTCCAGCGAGCTGCTGGCCAGGGACTCTGGACATGTGCCCGTCCCCGCTGCCTGCCTTGGAGCAGAGCTCAGCTTGCTCTCCCTGAACGGTTCCGGGAAACTCCTCGATTTCCTTGTTGCCTCCACGTTGGCAAGAAAACGAAACCGAAGCCCCGCCCCTCCTGCCGGCCCACGGAACCCTGAGAGTGGGTGTTGGGAACTAGGGTTCCGAACCCCGGCTAGTTTACACACAGCCTACCGCCAGGGTACTGCGAGTTGTTATCTCGGCCAGGTTCTCAGGCTGCAGTATCTGGAGTGTTCTTGTGAGACATCCTTCCCCCAAAGCCGCCCCCCCCCCGCACTTCTGTGCGTCTGTCAACCCTGGGGAAAGGGAACGGAGAAGAGAGACAGGCGGAGGGGATTAAGAGCAGGAGCTCGGCAAGGGGCTTGCCAGCTTCAGCCATCCCAGGTGATTGACGGTCTGCACAGAGAAGTTTAGCACGTAGCCCCAGGCCACACAGCTTATAGATGCTGAGCTAGGTGCAAACTCCTGGCGGACGGGAAGGCTGGGTGTTGGGGAGAAAAACTGCTCTGCCTGTTGGCAGCTGACTGCCTGGCACGGGTGGGGCAGGCCTAGCGTGCAGGCGTGGGAGAATATAGGCGTAGGGTTAGATTGTAGGCAGCCACCTGGGCGGCCCAGCTGGGAGGCCCTGCGGTTCTCCGCTCGCCCGCTTCCCTCCCTTTCCAGGAAGCTAGCCAGAGCGGAGCCTGCAACTCACCCCCAAGTCGGGGCGGATCAGGAATGTGGAAGTTAGCCCAAAGGGCCCGGTTGCCCACTCTCCTCCAATCACGCACACCCGGCACCGGAGTGCATCACGTGGAGAAGAGGGGGTTTCACCTCAAGGCCAAGCTAGGCGAGGAAGCCTGGTGTAGGGTGGGGGTAGTGCCTCCACTACTCGCAGGACTCATCCTCAGGGGAGGGGAGCTGCTCCCATCTAGCCCTGCCCTGGGTCACGGCCTCTGGGCCTGGCCTCACAGTCTCCTCCGCTCGGCTCTCCAGGCCCCACAGGGCGGATGGGAACTGAGGCCTCTTTCCTTCCAACGCTGTGTTTATAAGAAATGAAACTCCGCAGCGGGCCCCAGTGGCAGCCCACACGGTCACACGCACTCTCCCGCGGGCGGGGGAGGGGCGCTGAGTTCCGGAGCGGCACTGACACCACCAGCAGCGAGCTGTGACTTCAGCGAGCTGTTGGGTCCCAGGGCAGGACCCTGTGCTTTCCCAGTCAGCTGCTGCGTCCCACTCTCCCCGTTTTGGATTTAAAACAAATACATAAATAAAAATAACGGTCCAAAGTTTATTCTGCTGTGTCATACAGTGCGAGTGCCAAAGCTGTGAGCAGGGAGGGGTTGATCTCGTGCCCGGGCAATTCCCCAGAATCAAACTTCGGACTAACTCTGAGCAGAAGCTTAATTCCCATTTATTGAATAAGTTAGGATTTCCTTTCTGCCCAGGCTCCGCACAGTCACGGTGGTGGGACCTGGCGTCTCATGCCAAGCTTTAGGATGGTTTTGAATGCTTTGATGTCTTTATTTTGAGACAGGGTCTAGGTAGCCCAGGGTGACCCTGAGCTGCCAATCCTTGAGCCTCTACATTTCCAGTGGTGGAATTACAAGTGGGCACGGCGTCTCCTCAGGTTTATGCTATACTGGGGATCTAACCCTAGGATCATGCATGCTAGGCAAGCGCTCTAATAATTGAGATAGGTCGTCCTTGCAGTGAAAATAGAGTTTGGCTGGCTGCCAGGAGAGCCTTTGAGCATTTCAAGGAGACCTGCCTCTGGATCTGTCTGGAAGCCCTGCTGAGAGCTTGTCTGCTTTGGGGAGCAGTCAAAAACCTAATCCAAGTCTCACTGGGCCCCGTTAATACTTCGGATTTCTGAGAGCATTTCCGGTCCTACACCTGTCTATCAGCACAAACACAGGCTGCCAAGCAATGTCTGAATACAGAGAATGGTCATCAGATGAGGAAGCAGGAGGACACAGCCATCTAGCAAGGATTCGTAGTGCCTTCCAGGGGCCAGGCATCTGCTGGAGAACATGAGGGCCGCAGTGTGGCCTTAGTGCAGTTGTTTGTCTCCAATGTCTATAAATGGGTTGGGGTTCAAGACTGGCAGGGCCCCCACCTAGAAGATGGTTCTGAAATCATAACCAAGGAGGCGGAGCACAGGAGGGAGGTGGCAGGGGAAAAGATTGTGGTGCACCAGAAGAAAGGATAGAGGGTCCTACAGGAGGGAGGTGCACTCCAGGCTGGCCTGGACCCAGGATGACTCTGTCAACTGCTTCCCCCAGGGGCTGCATCCCACCATGCCTGGGGTGGGGGTTCATAGTGCTGGATGGAACCCCCATTAACTGATCTGCATCCCCAGGTCACATTCAGAGAGAAAGATCACATTCAGGGGAGAGCCTCTGCCTCTGCCAGTCCAAAGAACCTCGGGGTCCAGCACTGAGACACTGCACAGCATCTTACGCTAACTGAGCCAGGGCACTTTGGGGAGGCACCCTATGGAAGCAGGACGGGTAGCTATTCTCTTTAGCTCTCCAACTCCACGGGGTGTGAGGCACCTGCTAGACTCCTACAGAAAAATGCAGCCCCTGTTCACCGACTCAGGAGGCAATAGGAATAGGAGAGATAAGACACAGAGCTGAGGCCCAAGGGCAAAGGTAAAGGGGGAGACGTTCTGATTGGTTGCTTTGAAACTGGGCATTTGTTCTGAATTTTTAGAGATGGAAGCCAAGTGTGCTGGAGCACTTCTGCAACTCCAGCACTCGGGAGGCAGAGGCTGGAAGATCAGGAATTTAACACCAGCCTAAAGGAGCTGGAAAATGCCTCAGCAGGTAAAAGCTCTTGCTTTGGACGAATCTGATCGTTGTTCTCTGGAGCCCATGTAAAAGCCACAGATGTGAGTGGAAGGCCAATTCCCTGTGGCATGTACACCATCATATATGAACACATACTACACACCCATACGTAGTAAGTTAACATATATTTTTAAAAGGACAACCTGGGTTACATGAGACCTTGTTTTTAAACAAAAAGAAAGGGCAGGTAGAAATGGAAGGTAGTGGAGAGGAAGAAGTATTCCCGAGTGTTGGGGAAATGGAGGAAATGGGGGGGGGCAACAGAAAGAGAGAGGTGAGGAGGAGAGGTTCAGAACACAGAAGCACAGGGAAGGACTGTCCTTACCTTTCAGTTGAGGAGTGTTTAATGGTTTGGGAAGGACTTTGATAGTCTACCTGATTTCACAGGAAAAAACTGCAAGAAATTTGATTATGAGTCTTACGGGCTATGGTTCATGAGTTAGGTATGATTCATGGATTAAAGTAAGCGCTCTTGCTGGGCAACAGCCAGATAGGTTCTGTGAGGACAGAAAGAAGGAAGCCAAACATCAGGAAAATAGCTGATTGGTTAACGCTAGGGTGGTTCAGGTGCAGAGGGGACTTCCTCACGTTAACTCATGGGGACTTAAACTCTTGTGTTTAGGAAAACTTGGTTTGGTTTAAGATCTGTGTGCTCCCTTAAAATTTCAATTAATAATGTGGCACTTGGCGTGAGTGACTCCATTTTGGTTTGGTCTGTTGGAGCCTAGTACGGGAGCTCAGTCCAAAATAGTGGCCTCTGATATTTTTTGTTTACAATTAGGAGGATACAGGTAGAGATTATGTCTGGTTTATAGCAAATTGAGGACTGGGGAGAATAATTTCTTTCCTTTAAAAAAAAAGATTTATTTTTAAGTGTGTGTGCACGAGTGAGTGTAGGTGCCCATGGAGGCCAGAAAAGGGCATCAGATTCCCAGGAGCTGAAATCACAGATGGTTTCGAGAAGCCCAATGTGGGTGCTAGAGTCCGAACTCAGGTCATCTGCAAGAGCAGCAAGATCTCTTCTCACCAAGCTTTCCTCCAGCCCCAGGGGATCACCAAAAGCACAAGATTTCAGACTCAGCTCTCTCTATATTCTGTTTTCCACACTCTTCTAAGAACAACCGAAGGAGCAGGAAGTGGAGTGGGAAGACAGAGTTTGAGCTGAGGATGTAGCTCAGTTGGCATAAAGCTTGCCTGGCATGTACAAAGCCTAGGTCCCACTCCCAGTGCCAAATAGTCCCAATGAAGTGGTGTGGACCCGCGTGCTCAGCGTTGGATAGGCTAAGAGCAAGTGCAGAACTTAAGGTCAGCCTGGGATATGGTGAGCTGTTTCAAAAAAAAATTTAGAAACTGACTGGGTGGTTGTGGTGGTGCATGCCTAGAATCCCAGCACTTGGGTGGTAGATACAGATAGCTCTCTATGAGTCTGAGAGTAGCCTGGTCTACAAAGGAAACTCTGTATGGCAGTCAAGGCTACATAGAGAAACCCTGCCTTGACCCTCCCCACCCCCACCCCCCAAAAATTGGAAACTCAATGAAGACTAAAACAACAACAAAACACACACACACACACACACACACACACACACACCCAAAAAAACACAGCCCCGCACCCAATCATAGGCAGACTCTTTATCGTTTAAAATCAAGTACCAGGCAAGCATGTCGGTATTGACTTGTAATCCCAGCACTTGGGAAAAGGAAGCAGAAAGATGAGTTGTTCAAGGCTAACCCAGGTTACAAGAGACCCTTTTCCAAAAAATCAAAATAAATTAAAAAAAAAAAGTCAAAGTGGGGGGAAAAGAAACCTCTCACAGAACATTTAAACGATGGAAATGCCAGTTTCACTGGTAAGTCCTAGCAGTGAGGGTGGGACCGAGATGTCTCCTAAGCAGAAGATTGTTTGAGTGTTTGTGTATGTGTGTGTGTGTGTGTGTGTGTGTGTGTGTGTGTGTGTGTGTGTGTGTGTAGAGACTTTGCTCAGTGTTGTCTCTATAGAGGAAAAAATGGAAATAACCTAAATGTCCTACAAGAGGGTATTTAGTGGGTAAATTTTTATTTATCCTTATGACAGAAAACAGGTACCCATCACTCACAAATGCTGCAGACGGACATTCCAGGACACAGGCTGACTTTCATTATGTATACCCACACAGGTATTTTAATGCAATTTGCAGTCTCCTGGTGCTTTCAATAGAGTCTCTGAGGGCTGCAAGAGTTAGTTACAAAGTTCCTCTCCCTAATCTCATTTTGAATTTTTCCCTGGCTGTGTCAGAGTATCTCAACAGATACTCTGCTGTAAGTATCCATCTGCTATAAGGAGAGCAGGTGTCATGATTCTGAGTCATGCGTTCAGAAGCACCCTCCCCCAACCCGGTCTCTAGCGATTCTCGTTTGCCACTTCAAAATACTCCAAATGCCACCTCCCTATTTATTCTAGAGTCTCAATACCTTCTTCCAAGATCCTCCTGCCATCTTGAATCTCCTAGCTCCCGAATCTCCTCTTCGAGGCAGTGACATTAAGATCATTCACTGATGTGTGTATTAGAGCTTGCAACATTTAAACTGGGTGCTGTCCTCGACGGACAGCTAGGGCGAGGAAGGTGACACAGGAGAATGACACCGTAGAGGATTGATGTAAATGCCGTGAGGAAGTGAAGGAAGAAGCCCGAGGAGCCAGAGTTCGGCATGGAACATGTACACACTAGCCCAGCCGCTAGGAGAAAACAAACTGGCAAGGTTTACTCTTGCGCACTAGTTAACCCGCTGCCCTTGCCAACCCCCTGGGACCTGGGTCCCCGATTCTGGCCACAGTTTCCCTATGCTGCCCGGAACTTCTCCAGAGCCAGGCTTTGGGGACTCAGAAATGCCTTCAAGACTATCAGAGAGGAACTTTCTCCCAAAGGCTACAGAGAGGATGTAGAGCTGAAGCAGGAGTCCTAGAAGGAACCACAGTCACTTCTGAATTTTCTCCACTTTCAGGTAGTCCCAGAGATACAAGGGAGAAGGGTCACCTTGTTCACTGCTAGAACCTCGTGAGGCACAGGAAAGCACACACATCATTTCTCCCCATCAGGACGCGGTGTGTCTCCCTGAAACCCCCATCGCTGCAGACTAGTGAGTGGGCTATTGCCATTTTGAGGTGAAGGAAATTAAGAGTCCCTGCGTCCTTCAACAGCTGTGCCTGCAGAGTCCAGGCTGGGAGTTCCTACCGCCCTGCATTCTAAGTTAGGCCTTCTGCCTCAACTTCTCAAAGCAGCAAGTGGCCGTTAAGAGAGTTATCATCTAAGGCAGTATAGGGACCGAATCCCTCCCTTTTTGACACTTCATTACCAGACTGATTTTCAGGGTGATTCGGTCCGGGGGTCCCTTCTGGACAAGGAAGCAGGTGTTCTGGAGACCTAGGGAGTTAGGTGTCTCCGGTGGAGAAGGGGGAGACCGTCACATGAACCAGCAGGCTAGGAGCCTACAGGACGAGAGGGAGGGCCTCGGCTTTCCAAGACAGGCAAGGGGGCCGGGGGTGGAGTGGAGCACGGGGCGGGCCCGCGGGAGCCCCGGGGCGGTGGCGCGGGCCGAGGGGGTGGGGAGCGCAGCCGCCTTGTACTTCCCCTTCGCCGCTTAGCTCTACAACAGCCTGATTTCCCCGAAATGATGAGGCGAAGTGGGCCAATGGGCGCGCGCGACCGGCCCGGCGGGGGCGTGGCCGAGTCCGGGCTGGGGAATCCCGCTAAGTGTTTAGATTTCTTCGCGGCGCCGCGGACTCGCCAGTGCGCTCTGCTCCTTCGTCGAGGTAGGACGAGCTCTCACTGTCTGAGCCAAACCGAACCGGGCCGAGCTGAACCGAGGTCAGCGGTGGCCAGAGGAACCCAGCATCTCGGGCATCATTCGCTCCGTGCACGCATCGTGTACCTACACCGCAACTCCGTGCCTCATTCCCGGGTACCCTCTGTGACTCGCTCCTGCAGCAAAGGTAAGCCCGCCGGGGCTGCACGGGTACCGACGGGCGGCGTGAAACAAAAGGCGCGCGGGGCACCAGGAAGTGGGGGCCAGAGACACCCTGGGTCGGGGTGGCTCGCTGGCTCGGGAGGGCGCCGCGAGCGAGCGGCCGGGAGGCGGGCCGCGGCGTGCACCGCCCCCTGGCCGCGCTCGGCGGTCTGCGTGCGCGGAGCCGCTGCGGGGCCTCTCGGTAGCCCAGAGCGGCCATCGCGCGCACCCGCTAGCAGCGCCGGGGACTCGGATGTCCGCCCGCGCGCAGTTTTGGCGGTCGCAGCTTGACGCCTGGGCTGTAGGTTTCGAACGCGCAGTGTTCAGTGGCAGAGGTTGGCTCGCTGCCTTGACTGGCTGGACCCGGTCGTGAACTACAAGGCTTTCGGGAGGAGGTGCCACAGGTGTTGCTTGCGCCACTTCTCTTTGCAGCAGGGGAAACCAGGCCGGAAGGGGTTGTGCCCCGGGCTGTATGTTGTGGGCACTAGCTGTCAAGAGGGGATGTAGACAGGATTGGGATGGGTGGGGGGAAGTGCCCTGGAGGGTGACTTGGTTGCCCAGCCTGGAAGGTGTAGAGCTGGGGTGACAACAAGCAAAGCAGTCCCTTCCATCCTCCAAAGATTGAATTTTGAGAAAAAAAAGTTATGTGTTTTGCGCACCCCCACCCCCTTTTTTTTGTACATATATCCTGAAACCATCCAGACAGACTTGCTTGGTTGTTTCTTCCTGAGGCTGGCTGGGAGAGACCGAGATAATGGGCAGGTGGCTTTGCCTATGGTGCTGCCAAGTTTCATTCTACTGTAGGGTCCTTTCTCTATGACTGTGGGACCTGGTACCTGGTTGATGGCAGGAGAGTGGGGGAGGGTAACGACCTGGGTGAGGACAGGGGAAAGTAATTGAGTGAGCGGCCTTGGGTGGAGCAGGGCAGTGCCCAGGATTGTTTAACAGACTCTAAACACAGGCCTTCTGTCTTCTCCCTCCAGCCACCATGCCTATCACTCGGATGCGAATGAGACCCTGGCTAGAGATGCAGATTAATTCCAACCAAATTCCAGGGCTGAGCTGGATCAATAAAGTGAGTGTTCTCCTGGGTATTTCTGCTGTTTTAACCCATGTTCTCTTGGGGGGACTCAAGTTCCATTATCGAACATGAGAGAGCAGGAAAATGTGTTTCCTAGTGGGTGCTGCATGCCAGAACGGCTAAGGTCTGACTTCTGCCGCTTGCTTCTTCCTTCCTGAAGCTGTGGCTAGTCCACCCTCCTAGTGGCACAGTCTCAGCACCAAGACTTCCCAGCGTCTGCAGAGCCCCGGGTCTTCTCTTCCAAGAGAAATGCTGTATCCCTAACATTCCACATAGCTCCAGTTGGATAGACAGGAGACAGAAAAGCGGTCGATGCTGGTTAGGAACAGGGCTAGTTAAGTAGGAACCCAAGAAGCCACAGTTGGCACACATGGCAGTATAGCAGCAGTGACAGCATTGGTTATAATGATTATGTGCTTAGCACCATTTAAATATGATACCAAGTTGCACATTTTAATTGTCATAGTAATCCTGAGAGGTGGGTCTCAGAGAAGGAAACTGAGGCACTTTAAGGTAGATTACAAGGTCGTAAAAAGTGTGAAACCCAAACTTGGTTGAAAATGGATACGTTAGCCAGTAGTAACAAGAATGGTGGTAAGATCCTCATCTTAGGGCTGGCTCAGCAGATAAAGGCACCTTCCAGCAAGCCTGACAGCCTGACTTTGATCCCTAATCTCCTCGTGGAGAAGGAGAGTACGAACTCCTACAGGTTGTCCTTGGACCTGCACACGGGTGCCCCGGCTTGCGCGCACGTCCAACACGTACACACATATACATGCATAAAAATTAAAAAAATAAAAGCAAAACCTTATTCATTGTGGCTGTTGTCCCCACACATAGACAAACCTTTTCTCTTTGAGTTCTGTCTTATTTAAGGGGAGAGGAATAGGCCAGTACTATACAGGCAGTCCTCATCCAGGTCTGGCCCAGGGCTCCCTTGGGTGTATGAGCAGGACCCTATATAGGAGCCAGTGTGCTCGGTGTCCTGAGGAGACTGCAGCTAGAAGTTTCCATGTTCCAATGCTCATTAGCCAGAGATAAACAAGCAGCCAACACCTGCCAGGCCAAGGCCGAGAGGGCACTACTTAGGCTCTTGCCTACCCCAGGAGCGTAGGGCAGGGGTGTCCTTTGTTGACCTTCTAGTGCTGTGGCTTGTCAGAACCTAGACCCCCTTCCTAAAAGATGCAGAGTGCCTACCCGGTTAAAGGCAGCTGGGATGGGTCAATCTAGGCCAGATGTCGGGGTGAAAAGGGGAAGTCGGCCTTTTCCCATACTTGGGGACCCGTGCATACTCAGCCGCACTCAGAGCTGACACAGTCTTCTATGTGCACTGTTCAGGAAGAGATGATCTTCCAGATCCCATGGAAGCATGCTGCCAAGCACGGTTGGGACATCAACAAGGATGCCTGTCTGTTCCGGAGCTGGGCCATTCACACAGGTGTGCAGGGTGGGGGAGGGGGCAGAGGAGAGACAGGGGGGATACAGGCTACCATCGATGCTCTGGGTGGCCTCTGAGTTCCCCGACACAGCATGCAGAATTATTGGAACCAGGGGATGAGGTGCACCTGTATTTTTAAGGCAAAAATGTTAGAAAGCATGTGTGCTTTCAGGGGTCCGTCTAGACTGCAGTTGTCCCCTAGAAAAGACAGTTGTGAGTCAGGGTACCCAGACACTTCTATCTTCCTTTCTCAAGGTCCTAACTAAAGGTCCTTGACCCAAGCCCCATCTGGTTGGTGGCCCCCCTTTCTTCCTTCAGGAATCAGGCACTTGATCCTATTCAGACCTGTTAGTAACTGTCCTTGTTGCCGGCTCTGTGCCCACTTGTACTTCACAAACATCAGATAAGCCTCAGTCCCAGAAGTCTCTGGCTGCTGAGAACGTAAGCAGGGAGACAGTTGCGGTCCAAGACAGTTAGCACACGTATGGGGGGTAGAGACACTCAAGTGAGCCTATTTGAGCCCTTCCCATCCCTGCTGGATATCTGAGGCAACTCTGGGCATATGAGAACCCCCAGGACTTGTTGACAGTGGTTTTTGCTAGTTAACCCCTGTATGGATGTCTGGGGGGGGGTACCCTTGCCTTTCTTCTCCCAGCCCAGGGAGCAGCTGATGGATGAATTTATTCTCCTGGTCTACAGGCCGATACAAAGCAGGGGAAAAAGAACCAGATCCCAAGACTTGGAAGGCAAACTTCCGGTGTGCCATGAACTCCCTACCAGACATCGAGGAAGTGAAGGACCAGAGCAGGAACAAGGGCAGCTCTGCTGTACGCGTGTACCGGATGCTGCCACCCCTCACCAAGAACCAGAGGAAAGAGAGAAAGTCCAAGTCCAGCCGTGACACTAAGAGCAAAACCAAGAGGAAGGTGAGCGTGACTCTAAGCAGCCCAGCCTTAGGTAGGGTGGGCAGTGGGTAACTGCCACAGCAGGCCTAAGCTGTTTCCTCTCTGTAGCTGTGTGGAGATTCTAGCCCTGACACCTTATCTGACGGACTGAGCAGCTCTACTCTGCCTGATGACCACAGCAGTTACACAGCTCAGGGATACCTGGGTCAGGACTTGGACATGGACAGGGACATTACCCCAGGTGAGGTCGCCACTGTGGCAAGGGCGCTTTTCGGTTCCACCCAAGAGGCATCGTGGGAACAGAGAAGAGTGTGGGGCATAATCATGGGACTCTGTCAGGGAAGCGTGCAGGGCGGAGGGGCTCAGGTATTGCAAACTTAAGAAAGCACGCCCGTCCTGACTTGCACCTTCTCCCAGCTCTGTCACCGTGCGTCGTCAGCAGCAGTCTCTCTGAGTGGCATATGCAGATGGACATCATGCCAGACAGCACCACTGATCTGTACAACTTGCAGGTGTCGCCCATGCCCTCCACCTCTGAAGGTTTGTACTGTTGGACCTGGCCTGCCTCATGTGCGTCTTGAGGGGGAATAGAGTCTGCTTAGAAATCTATGTGCCAAGCTGGGCATTGGCACCCACCTTTAATTCCAGCATTAGGAGGCCAGCCTTGTCTACATAGTGAGTTCTAGAACAGCTAGGCCTTCACAGAGAAACCACTGCAGGGTGGAGGTGAAGAAACCTATGTGCCTTTGAGCCAATGGAGCCGGGCACTGCTTACCCTATCCCCATAGCAAGAAAGCAAGTTCCTGGGACACAAAACTGTTCAGAGCTTTCATGTGCTCGAGGCCAAGAGGGGGAGGGAATTGGGCCACATCTTGGTCAAAGGTGGCTAGTGCTCCTGGCTTCCCCGCACTCAGTTGTCTGAGGGTGAGGAAGGAAGTGAAGGGGTGGGATGCGGCCTTGCTCTGTAGTTGGGGAGGGTGAGTCATCAAGCCAGTGTCCTGTTCTGGAATCTCCAGGGCAGGCAGATGCTGGTTGGGAGGCTTGGGGAGGTGGCGGGGGAGCTGCAGGGCAAACATTCATGGCCAACCTCTTGTCCCTCCTCACAGCTGCAACAGATGAGGATGAGGAAGGGAAGTTACCTGAGGACATCATGAAGGTAAATCCCTTTGCATATTGCATCCGGGAAGAGAAGGCAAGCTAGGGACAGCTTGCAAGTCACTTAGGGCAGGTGCTGTAATCTGGCTACCTATGCAGTTCCGCAAGTGCCCCTACTTCATGTGTTGGGGGAACTGTTGCCTCAGCAGGTGAGAAGCCTAGTCTCTAACAGGCCATGCTGCAGCAAGCCTCAGGGTCCCAGACACCTCTGAGTCAGCCCCCTGCTGAGCACTGTGTCCTCCGCCCCAGCATACCCAGCCCATCAAGTTTGGGAAATGCACATCAGGTTTCAATAATCAGCTTTTGGGATCTGTACTAGGATGGCTTTAGGAAAAATAAATAAAACCCTCTGGTTTTTGTTTTTTGTTGTTTTTTTTTTTTTCTTAGCAAGTTCTAAATGGTGGTTTACTTTTTCAGCTGCAGTTTTCTTTCTTTCTTTTTTTTTTTCTTTTTTTTTTCCGGGGCTGGGGACTGAACCCAGGGCCTTGCGCTTCCTAGGCAAGCGCTCTACCACTGAGCTAAATCCCCAACCCTCAGCTGCAGTTTTCTAAGTGACCATAAAAGATTCTGAGGTAGTTTTAGCCTGAGTCTGGCCCTTGAGCACCGAACTTTGAGATGTGGGTCCATCCAGGTCCTTGTCTCCCATCTTTCCTGGCTTGTTATGCTAACCTTTGCTTTAAGCTGCCTGCCAGTTGCCATGTCCTTCCCAGCAGAGGGAAATCATGCAGATTCTGTGCCAGAGGGTGGAGGCGAGATGAGAGGGACGGTGACACACACAGGAGGGGCCAGCAGGGCCCAGGTAGCTTTGTGCTCCCTTACTCTTAGGCCTTGTCTTGACAGTTCTGCCTGTTGTTACCCATAAACAGTCAAAGTTGTGATCCTGCCTGGGAAGGGTTAGGTCCTCCGAGGGAAGGGAGGGCCCCAGGGTGAGTCCGCACTGGCAGGCAGCTGATGGCTTCATGCTCTCTCCCCAGCTCTTTGAACAGTCTGAGTGGCAGCCGACGAACGTGGATGGCAAGGGATACTTGCTCAATGAACCAGGAGCCCAGCTCTCTACTGTCTATGGAGACTTCAGCTGCAAGGAGGAACCAGAGATCGACAGCCCTGGAGGTAAGAGGCTTCCGGGTCCTTATGGGTTCTGGGAGAAGGCGGAAGCTGATGGAGGCTGGGAAATACTTGGAGGCAGAGCCAGATAAAGCATTCCTTTTAAAAGGCCAGCAGGTACAGCATTGAGAGTTACCAGCTGTTTCTATGCTGGGGCCGGTCTGTAGATGAGTTGTGGTTGCTGTTAACTGGACAGCTGAGTGAGATTCACATCCCCTTCCTCATACAGCCTTTTTCTTTTGTCATCTTCTAGGGGACATCGAGATAGGTATACAACGTGTCTTCACAGAGATGAAGAATATGGACCCTGTCATGTGGATGGACACCCTGCTGGGCAACTCTACCAGGCCGTCCTCCATTCAGGCTATTCCTTGTGCACCATAGTTTGGGTCCCTGACCCGTTCTTGCCCTCCTGAGTGAGCTAGGTCCAGCATCATGGTGGCTGTGATACAACATAAAGCTAAACTTCCGTGGACCCCTTCATGTGGCAAAACATAATCCCATTGCCAAGCAGGGAAGGGACCAAACCATCCTCCTTGGGTCAGTGGACTGACTCTTCAGGGCTTAGGAGGCAGGGTCTAAGTTTTTCAAGCTGGCCCTGACTCTGACTGTGAGGCAGAGGACCTGGATGGAAATTACCTTCTAGCTCTTTGAAAGCGTCATTGCTTAGAGAGGGTCTCACCACTGGGCTGGCCCTGGGGGAATAGACCAGCGCCCACAGAAGAGCATAGCACTGGCCCTAGGGCTGGCTCTACACTGGGAGACAATTGCACTAACTAAGTCCTATTCCCAAAGAACTGCTGCCCTTCCCAACCGAGCCCTGGGATGGTTCTAGAGCCAGTGAAATGTGAAGGAAAAAATGGGGTCCTGTGAGGGTTGTCTCCCTTAGCCTCAGAGGGATTCTGCCTCACTCCCTGCTCCAGCTGTGGGGCTCAGGAAAAAAAAATGGCACTTTCTCTGTGGACTTTGCCACATTTCTGATCAGAAGTGTACACTAACATTTCTCCCCAAGTCTTGGCCTTCGCATTTATTTATATAGTGCCTTGCCCGGTGCCTGCTGTCTCTCCTCAGGCCTCAGCAGTCCTCAGCAGGCCCAGGGAGGGGGTTGTGAGCACCTTGGCGTGACTCTGAACATTGGAAACGCCACCTAACTACTAAATTGTGTCTGATCTCGTGTGGATCTGTGTAAATATGTATATTCATCTTTTTATAAAAACCTAAGTTGTTTTCGAGGTGTGCGTGTGGCTCTTTACTTAGAAGTCGGAACTGGTTTTACTTTTTACGGAGAGCTCCCAATGGGAGTCTCTTGCTACCTTTCTGCCTGAGCTTCAGCCCAGCACTGACATGCATCTGTCATGAATCTTTCCAGTTATGGTCAGGAAAGATAACAGGAGGAGGGGACATCATGCCACAGGGACATGCTCACTTACGTTTACTGCGGGGGGTGGGGAGGGTGGGATGGGTGAGGTTTTCATTTTATTTGTTTTTTGTTTCAATTTCTTTATTTCCAGTGTCTGAATGTATGTCTATGTAAGGGTGTCCGGATCTTCTAGAACTAGTTACAGACAGTTGTGAGCTGCCATGTGGTTGCTGGAAATTGAACTTAACTCCTCTGGGAGAGCAGCCAATGCTCAACTGCTGAGCATTGTTTGTTTTTTGAGACAGCATCCTCACTACGTATCCTTGGCTTTCCTGGAACTTAACGATGTAGACCAGGCTGGCTTCAAACTCAAAGAAATCTGCCTGCCGAGTTTGTGTAGGTCAGAGGACAACACACAGAGTTAAGTTTGTAGGTCATCAGGCTTGGGAGTTGATTTTGAAATCTTGGGGCCCAGTTATTGGTTAGTCTGTGACACATTCAGAAGAATCCAAAGTCTGTTGGTTCTGTTGTACAAACGGGTGCCATTTCAAACAATGCACGATTGGTATGACACTGACTATTAGAATAGACAGCAGTGCAGGCAATGTCCCCAAGACCTGCCATTACCAGGTCTCACTTGATGGAAATAATTTCTACACAATGCTGACACTAGTCAAGCCAAGGGACTAAGTACCTGAAATGTGTTCAATGATACTATCAGGAGCTTGATGTTCAGTTTTAGTTAAAATTCAAATAGCTACATATGACAGGTGACTATGGTTTGGACTCATTTGGAAACAGCTTAGGGCAGATCTGAATGAGTGAAGGTCAGGAGTACTGATTGCTGGCTGGTTCAAGCCCACCTGATTATTTTAGTCGTTAACTCTGAGTGCTGAATACCAGCCCCACAGCATAACTGATCCGTTACACTTGCACATATGACCGTTAGAGGGCAACTTTGGCGTCCACTCCTCAGGTACGTTATGGTTTTTGTTTGAGACAGGGTCTCTGGCCTGGCCCTTCACCAAGTAGCCTGTTGTAACTGGCTGAGCTCCAGGGGTCACTTCCCTCTGACTCCCGTGTTGCAATCACTGGGAATCGCTGTCATCTGCACCACCACACCTGAGGTTTTGTAAGGGTCCTGGAGTTTGAACTCAGGTCTTCACGCCAAAGCAAGTGCTTTACAGACTGAGCCAACATCCCCTCCACCCCCTTCCCATCCCCTTGGGCTGAAGATGCTTCTTCGCTCCTGTCTTTCAGTATTGTGCGTGGGCAAATACATAGGAGTTCTCTGTGCAGGCGCTGGATTAAAAGTGTCTGAAAACCATAGTTAAGGAGCCGTGTGTAACATAACAGCTCTTTAAGACAAAGCCTGCCTCTTGTTAAGTATCTGAGGTGGAAGGTCTGGAAACTGCTTTTAGGTTCCTTTTAAAAAGTATTTATTTTATGTATACGAGTACACTATAGCTGTCCTCAGACACACCAGAAGAGGGCATCAGATCCCATTACAGATGGTTGTGAGCCACCATGTGGTTGCCGGGAATCGAACTCAGGACCTCTGGGAGAGCAGACAGTGCTCTTAGCCGCTGAGCTATCCAGCCCCAGCTTTTAGGTTTCTTAAGCAGCAGGTGCCTCTGGCGATGCCTGAGGAACATGGTCATTGCTCCATGAAAGCTCCAGACACATCTTCCATATTTTCAGTCCCGGAAACCTCTGGGACTGGTGACTCGTCACTGGGTCCACGACTCTGGAGTGTGTACCCTGGTGAGAAGGGAAGATGAGGAGAATACTGGAAAATGGGCAAAGGTCAGCCTGGGGTCATCCTGAATTGTGAACACTGTGTAAATGGCAGATGGGTTCTTGCTGGGTGGCCATCCTGTTTGGGGATGGGGGTGAGGGTGGGGTGAGGTCCTTGACTGCTGGTCCTGCCCCATCTGAAGATCCATGTGGGTTTTTCAAGAACAGCTTTACTGGGGACAAGGATGAAGAAGATGGATCTACCGCCTTCTTAGTTCTTTGAGGGCCCAGATGTTACCAAGAACTAGATTTGAGGTGGTTAAGCCTCATGTGGCATCTATGGGTGGCTTTCTAAGTAATGGTGGGTCGGAGGGCTGTGAAGCCAGCTGGTCTGGAGGAATGCGTTCTACCACAGACAGACCCACTTCTGACTTCCCTCTCCTTCAACCTGATCCCCAGTGGAGAGCAGGCAGTAGTGATAAATGAAGTCCCAAACAGCAGGGGAGGTCTCATGCTCTAATAAGCAAAGCTCATCACTAACACATTATCATAAGCTCTGAGGCATTATGCTGTCAACCCCCCAACCTCCAGGACAAAGATGGAGTCCAAATCTCCTGTAGATAGGATCAACCCCTTGGGATGTCTAGAGAGGGACCCCAAACCTCAGAGGGCAGAAAGGTCCTAGGGACCAAGCCTTGAGGACGTCCAAGATGAAGAATGGTCCTACTGTGGACTTCAGTCCTTGCCTGGAAGACAGACACTGCTCAAATAAAGGCAGCAGCTGGTGCCTGGAATGGAGCAGCATGAGTATAAATTGAGCCCAATTTAGACCTATGATAATTCTAAGGACTTTACAGTGCTTCTCGGGGCCATTCCTAAGAGTTTCTAACCACTAATGGACACTCCTGGCTGAGCCACTGGAAGGCCATTGAAGGGCGAGCTTCTTTGGGGCTATGATGATATCATAGCTATCAAGGACCACTCTCCAGTGGGGTTAGCTGGCCAAAAGGTGGGGGTTCATAGGAAAATCCCCACTTTTGCCAGCTCAGGTGAGGCAGGTCTAGAGTCTATGCTGATTTTTTACATGGTTATGGCTGGACCCTGCCCACCTTGCCATGGTGGCCTAAGTTCAGAGATATTTGGGGACATTTCTGGTGAATCACTGGGGTCTCCTCGCCTTGTTCCAAAGGTGTTACTTTAATTGAGGTGGCTCGTTCATTCCCTTCTTGGAAGAAAGCCAGAGACCACAATGTATCTATCAGCTTCTAACCTCTTGGTATACAGTCTGCACCCTGGCTCAAAGGATAAGAGATTTCTCGGAATTCTGTCAAAGCCTCTGGTAAGGCCAGTAGCGGAGAGTTGAGATCCTGGGGAAAGCTTAGTAGCAGGTGGAGCCCCTTTCCTCTGGAAGCAAAGCACTCCTGTTGTTGGGGCCAGGTCCTGCCTACCACATCGGATCCAAAACTCTATTCTTGCACAGGGGAAGGCAGTGTGCAAGGACGTGAGTGTGTACAGACTGTTGTGTTAGAACACGCAGCAGGGAGAATTTGGCTTCTGTCAGATGCTATTTCTTATATTTTTGGTTGTGAGCCTAGCCTTTAACGGCTGAGCCATCTCTCCAGCCCCAGATGCTATTTCTTAACTCATATGAATTGGTCAGACCCCTGCCACGATGTCCCGGAGGCAGGAGTCCTGGGTAGGAATGAGCTGGCACATACCTTTCCCAAGCGCTCTGTTGTGGGGCCGAATCTGAGGCCTCACGGGCTGGCCTTGTAGTTTCCTTAGCTCCAAAGAGCTCCCAAGAGACTCATTGCTGTTTTTACTTTATTTTAGGTTTCTCGGGTTTTTGTTTGTTTGTTTGTTTGGTTGGTTGGTTGGTTGGTTTTTTGAGACAGGGTCTCAGTATTGGTCTGGCTATCCTAGGACTCACTATGTAGAATAGGCTGACCTCGAATGCACAGAGGTCTCTCTACCTGTCTCTACCTCTCGAGTACTGGGATTAAAGACTGGGGTTAAACTATGCCCAGCAGCTGCTGTCCATCTTGAGGTTTCAGAAGCCCCTACTTCTGGCGGCTAGGCGGTGAGGTCTGTGATGTTGCCTTTCAGTTAGGGAGATGCTGGAATCATGGGGTAAAAGCATGGATACCGAGTGGAAATGACAGAGGCAGACATCCACCTGCCAACCACCTCCCCGGAGAACAGGATCAGCAGCAA
Organism: Rattus rattus; assembly: GCF_011064425.1. Taxonomy (NCBI): domain Eukaryota; kingdom Metazoa; phylum Chordata; class Mammalia; order Rodentia; family Muridae; genus Rattus; species Rattus rattus. The sequence goes on from NC_046162.1 coordinate 36,254,930, forward strand.
GGACTCAGATGGACTACACCTAGTTGGACATGACAACACAGGCCAAGCTCCACATACATGGCACACATGCACATACCTCCTCCCAACACCAACCTCTTGTTCACAGACCAGAAATCAACGTTCAACAAGGCTAAGTAAGGGGCTTGCCCAAGATGACTCAGCTAATCATTATGGAGGCTGGCTTCTAAGCTACATCTGTCCAGGCCCAGAACCCAGGCTGGTTCCACAATATCAAGGTTCCTGCAAGAAGGAAACTGAGAATAGCTGGGCACCCTATGCCAAGAAGGTATCTGGGGCTCTGAGCTGTGCCTGCACCCTCCCGACACCCTGGAGTCTGGGGTCTAGACTGTTGGCTGTGCTTTCCTGGGGCCCCAGTAGGGTGAGCCTTGACCTTCAAGAGAAGCAATGCTCTACCTGTGCCCGGGAAGCTGCCTGATGTTTCAAGGGTTAGGGCCCCAGGGAGTTGAGACACAGACAAGGCTTATAACTTGACCTTAGAGCAGGGAGCAGCTTGGCCATACCCGTTTGCTCCAGAGGACTCTGGCCTGCCAGAGCTTAGCTCCAGGGTTCAAAGAATACTTGTCAGCCATGTTTCTGTCTGAGCCAGGTGACCAAATCCACCTAGGAGGCAGAGGCAAGCAGATCTTTCTGAGTTCAAGGCCAGCCTGGTGTACATATTGAGTTCTAGGCCTGCCAACATGCCAGCCTGCCAGGGCTACAATAGAGAGACCATGTCTCAAAAAAAAAAAAAAATGAAAACAACAACAAAATCTCACCATGAACAAGGCAACAGGTTCTGGCATGTTGACCATATCAGACCAATGTTAGGCTGTGGTTGGGAATGCAGACCCTGCCTGTTGGAGGTGAAAGGTCATTGTCATAGCCGGAGACCCAGGGTTCCCTTCCAACTGTTTTTGCTAGCTTACTGGAATGCAGCGGGGAGCCACATGTTTTCGTGACAGGCAGAGCAAAGACTGGAGCCTGGCAGTCCTTTGCAGTGTGAGGAGGGCAGGAAGGAAGGCCTGAAGGGGTGGGCCAGTTTTCCATGGTCGTTCATGAGTGCTCTGGTGTTGGGGAGCAGTGAATAGCCGGACACAGATGCCGAGCCCAGGAGAGCACATGCACCCAGCTTGCAGAGTCAACCTTAGGTCACTTGGGAGGATCCCATTCCCAGTCTCTGCCCATTCTAAGAAGGTGTAGTGTGGGTCCTCATAGACAAAGTGTCACCCTCTAGGTGTTAGCCCTCTCCTGTGTGCTGAGGTGGTTTGTGGATAGCTAAATTCTACTGGATTGGAAGCTCCCCAGGGGCAAGTGTCTCCTCTCTGCATTCTCACAGTGCTTGGTCCCAACCTACACTTGAGTGCCCATGTCCTTGGCATGTGCTCTGCTGAGCTCGCCTGGGCCCTGAGGTTCAAGAGAGCAGGCTTATGGGATCAGGGAACCTGTGAGTGACTAGGCCTGCCTCTGCAGTAGAGTCCTGACCAACCAGCAGTCAAGGTTGGGACAAGGGCTACTGTGTGTATGACATGTAGCACAGTCTGTGTAGGACTGAAGTTGGAGAGCTGAGTCATTCATGATGTTTATTCTATTTTAAAAATAATGCAAGAACACCTGGTAGGATAGCCAAGTAGGGAAAGTCCCTTGCTGCCAAACCCGATGACCCAAATCTGATCCCCAGAACTCATGCTGTGGAAAAAAAAGAGAACCAACTCCCATAGGTTGTCCCCCGACCTCCACACATGTGCTGTGGCATGTGTACTGAATAAATATGCATTAAAACACACACACTCAAGTGCTATCTAATTGCAAAGAAAGGGTGTGGGTGGGTGGGTGGGGAAGTGGTGAGGCTCTGTGAGAAGTTGGGGGAGGGGAAACAGTGAACAGAATATATTGTATGAAAAGAATCTATTTTCGATACGAAAATAAAACCACGGTTTAGTTGCACGAAGAGGAAGAGGTATGAGGAAATAAAAACATTTATTAAAGGCATCTGCAGAACAGCACCCGGAAGTGACCAGGGCGTTACACTTTCAGAAGTTCTGATGCAAGCACATTGTGTCATTCGCTCATGCGTGCAGCCAAGACTGCTCTGCCATTCGGGCACAGGTGGAAGATACCTCACTCCCCAACCTCATCTTTCTAGCATTCTCGGCTCCAAAGGGCTGGTCATACAGGAAGCAGACGTGACTGAAGCAGACTTGGGGGTGCAAAAGAGACAGGGCACCAAGGGTCTCAGTTTACTCAGAAATGGAGAGCGGGTCCCTGGGATTTGAGATTTCCAGTTCATCAGAGAAGGTCCTAGGGCCATCTCCTTACCCTCCTTGAGGGTAAGGCCTCATCTAGCCTTTCTTGCCTCTGCTCTCTTCCACTAAGGGGCCAACAGAGGCCTAGCTAGGATATCCAGCTCAGCCTACGACTCAAAGGACAGGAGAAGAGGAAGGAATGAAGGCAAACAGGCTGTCATCCCCTGAGAAAGGGCTCAGGAGGATTCTAGTTATCATGGAAGTCAGGGATATACAATGGAGCCTCTAATATCTTCCTGCTGCTCTATCAGGCCAGAGCTGCCCTCAGATTCTGCAAAACTCAGGCAAGGCACTGGCAGGCACCTCTACAAAGTACAGATATTTGGTAGCAAAGGCCATGCCCTCTGGGCTCCCACAGCTGGGGTACATCTGACCCTGCCTTCCTCTCCCCCATCTGCACACCCCTTTTCCCACTGTCCAGCCCTATGCTCTCCCTTCCAAGAACTGGGAACAGGAGGATGGGAGAGGAGCCCAGGACAGGCTGAGCTAAAGGAGGAGGAAGCAGGGGGGAGGGACTACACAATGACAGGCATATCCCACCTGTGCTCTGGCCTGGTCCACTGTCTGTGCTTGAGATGTTTGGAAAACCTGGAGGAGCGGCTGAATGTGGTAGGCAGAGTAACAGTCCCTGGTGGAGTAGATACCCACATTCTAATGCACAGAACCCATGACTTCGCTAGGTTCTGTGGCAACAAGGGATGGAGTTTGCTAATCAGTTTAATCTGAAATAGAGAGGCGTCTGGGTCTGGTAGCATGGGCCTGTAAACTCAATTATTCAAGAGACTAAATGCTCAAGAGGATGTTAGAAAAAAACATTTAAATTATTTTTGTTGGGGGCGGGGTGGGGGCTGTGCCACTGCATGTGTGTAGGCATCAAAGGACAACTTTGGTGTTGTTTCCCACCTCCCACTATGTGGGTCCTGGGGCCTAGAACTCAGGTCGTCAGGCTTAAGTGCCTTTACCCATTGAAAGTCTGCATTCATCCTGCTCTGGGGTATCTTAAGGTCGAGATCTGCTAGGCTACACGGTGAGCTGAAGGCAGTGTGAGCTGACGTACAGAACCCTATCTCAAAACTTAAAGGTTTTAAGTTCCATTTATTTGTTTGTTTATTGAGACAGGGTCTCACTAGGTGGCTCTGGATGTCCTAAAACTCACTCTGTAGACAGGGCTGGCCTTGAACTTACAGAAATCCCCCCGCCTCTGACTCCTGAGTGCTGGGATTAAAGGCATACATCACTATACTCAGCTGCTTACAAGGGTTCTTCTAAGTGGGAAAGAGGAGATAAGAGCGATAGAATCAGAGACAGGACATTAAGTAAAAGGACCATCTGTTGCTGGTTTTGAAGCTAGAAGACGGCACCACAGAACTCAGGAATGGAGGAAGCCTTTTAAAATTGGACCATGAAGGGGATTTAAAAAAATTTGTTTTTTGTTTTTTTTTCGGAATTGGGGACCGAACCCAGGGCCTTGTGCCTGCTAGGCAAGCGCTCTACCGCTGAGCTAAATCCCCAACCCTAAAAAAAATTTTTTTTGAGGCAGGAACTCATTCTTCCATATATAGACCAGCCCGGCCTTCAACCTTAGAAAATCCCGCCTCAGTCTTTTGAGGGCTGGGATTACAGGTGTGCGTTGCCTTGCCCAGGGGCTGCTTCCTAGAGCCCCACGTTTGCTCTACACCCTCAGGATAGCCGTGGGAGACCTGTTTTATACATTGGCCCTCAGAATCATAACTGTGTGCTAGTCTAGGCCACGGAGTGCAAGGAGGACATCTCTTACAGTGGTAACAGGAAACTGACACTCCTCAGAAGATTCTAGAAGGGAGGTTGCGGCTGTACTAGGACCCAGACCTTGGCTGGAGTCAGAATCACAGGACAAACACGTTACCTCTCAAATGAACCCTGAGATGGCCAGGGAGAAGATCCTGCGTATCTCTGTACTGGGGTCCAGGGTGCTCGGGGATGCAGAGACTTAGTAAAACACCCCATCCCATCTGGGAAAATCGAAGCCTGAGATAGGCCAAGAAGGATATCATGAAACAGCATCTCTGCAGGACACGCCTATAGGAAACCACCGTCTCTTGGCCTCCCTGACCAAGCCCTCAGTGACTAGAAGTCCTGGCTCTTCATTGTCTCTGGATGAGCACCCATAAACTGAGGCCCTTAGGACAGACAGACAGACAGACAGACAGACACACCTATAACCTGGCTAAGGACACCCAGGATACAGCTTGTGGCCACACTTAACTGGTAATAAATTGTCTCCAGTGCTTAGCTGTCTTCCCTAGGGGGATCCATTTTGGCTCAAGGAAGGCACATAAAGGAAGTCACCTAGATACCAACTGGATCTGCATGAAGTCGCCTAACTAGCTGTGCGGCCTCACCCAGCCTACTGGCCCTGCTGGCAGCCTCAGAATCTTCATTCGTGAGGCAGAAGCGATGGCTGATCCTGACTGTCAACCTGACACACCTAGGAAGAGAGAACGCACATTGTGATTAGTGCCATCGTCAGACTGGCCTGGGGTCAGGGCCAACAAGGAGAGCCAGCCTCAGAATGGTAGCCAATAAGCAGTGTTCCTGCCTCTGCTTCACGTCCTGGCCTGACCTCCCTTGACTGATGGCTGTAACCTGCAAGCCAAAGAGAACCTTTCCTCCCTGAGTTGTGGTCAGTGTTTATCACAGCAGAAAGCCAACTGAACTATGTGGAGGACAGTGCCTGTCTCAGAGGCTCACAGACCTTGTGGGGTCTGTGAGAGAAACAAGGATCCGGGCAGATCCGACTGCTGATAGTCCACCTGCCTTCTGGTGTGTGTATGGGGGGTGATCAGTGCATCCTGAGGGGAAGGAAGGGCAAGTGCAAAGTCATCGAAAGCTCTTCTTACCCTAGGCAGGAAGCTGTCGCCAGTCCATGAGAGTGGGACCTGGCCGAGGCACCCCACCTCTGCAGCTCACACAGGATGCGGATGCGAGAGCCACCCTTGTCCCCACAGGATGTCCTGCTGGCTAGAGCTCTGCACTATACTTGTTTATTTACCAACCTCCTAATAGGGTCTCACTATATACCTCAGAACTGGCTTTGAATTCACAGTAATCCTCCTGCCTCCGCCTTCTGAATGATGGGATTGCGAGTGTGTGCTTCTAAGCCTGGTTCTTTTTTAGCCCCTTCCTCCTTTTAAGGAACGTTTTCTGTGCATGCATGAACTCTCCACAACATGGGTGCCTGCACAAGGGCTGCCTGCAAAGGCCACACCAGGCATCACTCCTAGATGCAGAGCCACACACAGTCAGTGGAGGGGAGGGGAGTCTTTAGGAACAAGTGGTCATAAGTGGTCATACATGCACTGTATGTAGCTCGTGTATTCTGGAGGGGAGAGGGGGCTGCAAAGGAATTGGAGAGAGGCACGGAGGGTTAAAAGGATGAAGGTACAGTCAACTTGCATATGAAATTCTTAAATAAAAAAGAAAATACTGTTTTCTAGAGTTCTTCTGCATTAAAATCAGCACTTCCTGAGAAAACACATGACATTTCACAGGGTAAAGGAGGGACTTGGAACTGCTCAGTCAGCTGTAGTCTTAAGGGATACCAGATGGCCCAGGGATGGCATCGGCTATGGAAATGCAGCATGACAGTAGTGGCCATCACATCACCTCTGGGTGATGGGTTCTCTGTATTTGTTGGATTAACTTTTTCTGGGGTGATAAAAACAAATGCCTATTGACCCTGTTCCCAACATGGGGTCACAGTCAGGGCAGGAATTTCCTTCTGGGAGGTCCTAACTGGACTTGAGTTCTGTGAACTGGGTTCTGCCCTGGTATGGGCCCTAGCCATGGCCTTGGCTTTGGTCCAGGCCTCGATAAGATGTTGGATCCTTCGAAGCTTTTTGCAGCATTTGCTTTGGTTCGTCCCAAGGCGCCCCCAGCTCAGCTTCCACAGGGACTCATCCGAGACCAGAGAAAAGGGCAAAGCTCCTCCCTCGGGCCTTGACGTTGTTGATGTTGACGTCTGTTCCTTGGCTTGCATCTCCCAGACACAGTCTGGGAGTCTCTGCCTCTTGGCCTTGGCTTGCACTGCAGCCTGCCCTGCTCCCAGCCCTACCCTTCCTTGAAGAACAAAGCCTGGCATCGCCAAAGCTGGTGCAGCCTGCTGGCCTGCACTGACCTCTGCTTCCCCCCAAAATGTGTGTAACAATAGCTGTCTCTGACTGTTCGCCTCAGGTCCGTCCACAAAGGTGCCCTCCTCCCAACTCAGTCACCAGAACTTCACAGACCCAACCGTCAACAGCAGCCTACTCCCTTCAGGTTCCTCAGTGAGGTGATTCTGTGCCATTTTCACATGCCTCTGAGGTGTAGATTGTTAACTTGATTTCACTGAGAACCGACACTCAGAAGTGTTAAGGAACTCACCCATGGTCACCCAGTGGGTTCGTGGCAGACTCAGGATTCCATCCCTAGAAAGCTGTTTTTATTCTCCCTCCACGGTTGCATTCTAGCACCCCCACACATGTGGGGTGCATTCAGAGGTGAACCCCCAGAGGGCACCAATGATGTCTGGCAGTTGATGTGTTCACCACAGTAGGTAAAATCAGGGATCATGGCGCCGTCAGCCAGTCTGCTCGAAGTGTCTGGGTGCTCTGGCAGGTAGGGACAAGTCTAGACCTTCACAGCTGTTTTGCGTCTAGCAGTTTTTGGCACACGGTCCATGCTCGCTGAATGGCAAAAGTGACCTATCGAAATAACAAAATACAAACTCATGCTGATGAAACGTATACATACCACTAGACAGCTGCCTTGGGGTTCTGGGATCTGTCAGGAAGGTAACCATACGGGGCTGTCCAACAAAACAGGGCCCAGATAAAGGCCAGAAGAGCATTTAAATCACTCTTTAATGTTCTTTAATGGGGGCTGGAGAGAGGGCTTAGTTGGTAAAGTGCTTGTATCCCAAGCATGAGGTCCTGAGTTTGATCCCTACAGTCAACATAAAAAAATTCAGGTGCGCCCTAGTAATCCCAACCCTAAGGCAGAGACAGGCGGATCCCTGGAGTTTGCTGAACAGCCAGCCTAGCCTAATTGGTGAGCTCCAGGTTCCGTGAGAGGCTGTCTCAAAAAGCAAAGCAGATGATGACTAATGAATAACACTCAAGAAAGAAAATGGGGGGGGGGCAACTTTGAACCTTTCTGCAGGGCTGGAGGCCATGCCAGTAGCAGCACCATGACGATCCAAATAATCATCAAATATACCAGCAGGATTGAGAGTCAAGATTTCCCCACCCACGCCTCTGAGTCCGTACATTCAGAATCTATCTGGACACTCTTGTTGCCTCTTCAGACTGGATAACCAGTGTGCTGAGGGCCAGAGTGTAAGGAACTGTGCTCCTGTGCTTGGGGAAGCTAACGGAACATGGGCTTCATTAACACTTGCCAGAATATCCTGTGTAACATGGGCCCTGGGGGAAAGCCCTGGGTATCACCGAGGAAGCTGGCTCCAATGGGTAGGGATATCTTGGCATGGACAAGGCCTTCCGAGGCAGGGGCCCATTGAGTGGCCTGTGAGGCAGGACTCTAAGGCCTCTGTGCTCTGCAGCATATGCTACCTATGCATTCACTCAACTGAGTTAAGTGTGACACCTCGAGACTAATGCAAGCAAGTAAGGAAATGTGGATGGAACAAACCAAGTCTGTGTCTTAGGCAATATCAGGCCACTGAGGCTGACTTAGGAAGGCCTTGGGTCCCTCCCTGAGCATCCCTTAAGCTCCGCCATCCGTCACTGCTAATGCCTGTTCATTAATTTCTTGAGCTCAAGTGTCTGTCTGGTAGAGTTAAGGAGGCATCTATGATGGGAGACTCCTTAGGGATTCTTGGCTGAGATGGCTCTGGTGGGGGAGCCATGCAGGGCAACAACCTTGGTTGGGGTATTTGCATGAATTCCTCTGTATCTTCAAGGCCCCTTGAAGTCCAGACAGGCCTTGGTCTGGAAGACAGTGTTTCCCAGTTGGTGGAACTGGTGGGCGGGTGAGGGGTGGAGTCTAAATGGGAGCAGGCTTTTGAAGGTTACAGGCCAGACCCTAGTTCTGATCATTCTTTGCTTCCTGCTCTGCCCCAACCACACACTCCTGTTAACAACTGCACCTTCCCTACCGATGGATCCGAATCCCTTGAAACAGTGAGCTGAAATGAGTCTTTCTGCCTTAAGCTGTTTTCTTCAGCTATTTTGGTCACGGCATGGCAGAAGTAACTCACAGAATTATGTGGTTATTCTGGGGGTCTGCTACACCCCCTTGTTGCCTTTGATATCTATTAGGGGTTTCTACCCCCACTTCAGACCATTTCGTTCCCAAATAAAAGACACAGAGACCTTTAGGTTATGAAAAGCTTTAAAATACTACAGCTGGGCAGATATGGACTCATCAGCTTCCCCTGTCAAAATCCCCATAAATACTTGCATCTGTCCCATTTGCACTGTTCCTGCTTCATCAGGTCAACCTTGGTCACGTGCTCACGATCCATCTACCATCTACCCCATGGCAGCTTCCTTCTCCCTAGATCTTTTTTGTGGTCCCTACCTAAGACCCAAGCCCAGGATCCAAAGCTCTGCCTACTTCTCTTCTGCCCAGTGGTTGAACCTTTTATTGACCAATCAGAGAATATAGAGGAGCAAGCTTTATACAACATCATTTGGTGTACATGAGAATGTGCTTGTGTCGAGGGGATGGGGTGGGGTGGCAACCAGATTTGAATATGTAGCATCACCTGACCAAACCCCAACATAGAACTATGGCTTCTTCCGGCCCCCATTCTCACACCACTGATGACGTAACTTGTCACAGATTGTCCTTCCTCACTTTCTGTAGTTGTCTCTGTCTCTTATTGTCGGTCACAGCTGTGGCAGAGCAAGCAGTGTGGCACTGATGGTGTCTCCACAGAGGTGCATTGTGGGGTGAGCCTGAGGTGCTGTTCACCATTGCACTGTTGAGGGCAACATGAGATCCATAAACAACCCCCCCTTCCATGCACCCCCTTCCTTCCTCACCTCTTTCTGCAGGGTCTTATGTAGGCTGGCTTCCAATTTACTGTGTAGCCAAGAATGCCCTTGATCTTCCTGCTGCTGTGCCCCAAGAGCTGGGATTACAGGCATGGGCTACCGTGCCTGGCTTCTGTGGTGCCAGAGTTTGGACCCAGGACTTTATGCACGATAGGCAAGCACTCTATAAACCGAGCTACACCCTCAGCTAATGCGCTATTAATCTGTCTGTCTATCTGCCTACCTCTTGTGTACAGGCATGGAAGAGGTCACACTTCTGCCATGGAGTACACGTGGAAGTCAGAGGACAATTGTGGGAGTCGGCTGTCTCTGTCTTCGGCGTGGGTTACTGGGAACTGAACTTAGGTCATCAGGCACGGTGGCAAGCGCCATTACTTGCTAAGCCCTATTTTAGCCTTGCTTTTCGTTTCCTATGGTGAAAAGATATATACATAACAACTTACAAAACGTGGGTTCTGTTTAACAGATAGCCAGAAGGCAAATCTCTTCATAACCATCACCAAGAGTAAGAGATAGTAACCCCATGGCCAAAGTCCTCCATGTGCTCCCTGTGCAAAGTCCTCCATGTGCTTGCCGTATGACATCATGATCATATGCATCCTTTGTTTGCCTTCTGCAGCTCAGTGTTGCCAGGGACGAACTTTTTGAGAAAAACATATTTGGGTTCTTTTTTTAAATAGGTGAGATTTTTTTTAAAAAGATGTATTTATTTATATACCTATTTTATGAGTACACTATCGCTGTCTTCAGACACACCAGAAGGGGACATTGGATCTCATTACTGATGGCTGTGAGCCACCATGCGGTTGCTGGGAATTGAACTCAGGACCTCTGGAAAACAGCAGTCAGTACTCTTAACCACTGAGCCATCTCTCCAGCCCCCGAGAAAAATATATTTGTATATATTTTTCCAATCATACCCTCAATAAGAGTCAATGGTCATTCCAGTATTACCAGATGGTATGGCTACTGCATATTTCTGTGGCTCCTGTCGTCACTACAAGAAAGTCTCGTGGTTTATCTGGGCTCTTTTTCTGTCCACAGATGTTTGGATTGTTTGTTTGGTTGGTTGTCTTTTGAGACATGTAACCTAAAATGACCTCAAACTCACCATGTAGTCCAGTCTGACCTTTAACTCTTAATCTCCCTTGCCTCTATGAGATTACAGGTGTATGTGTCACTCTGTGAAATTCGAGATTCTTTCTCCGCTGTGTGAATGTTGGGTAACAGTGAGATTGAAACATTCCATCCTGGAGGCAGGGAAACTCCTTGAACAGGAAGGTAAACAACTTAAAATAGCTTTAGGAAGTCCCTGAAACTGACCAGATTCACTAGGCCCCTCCCCACCAGAGTAACACTGAGAGGCTCTCTTCAGAGGGAGAAAAGCTGAGATACAAAGACAACTCTCAGGGGAGAAAAACTATGCCAGCCACCCCACAGCCCAACTGCCTGGAAGAGGTTTAGACCAACTGAGCCATCTGGAAGTTCTCCAAACTGTTGAGCTGCCTGATGGCTGTGTAGTACACTCCAGGTTCCCAGATTTGTATGCTCTCACCCATGCTGGAGTGGGCCTTGGTGATGCAGCTGTCTTTGAGTCATTCCTGCTCCTGTAAAGAACCCCTCACTCATACTCCTGTAAGGAACCTCAAAACATATGTTTCACAACTTGGATACTGGTATTATCTATACTTTGGTCTGTCTTGGGCTTCCTATCTGGGGAGACCAGATGTGTGTTGCTTCTCCAAACAGGAATTTTTGTCACACAACCATGAATGTGCTAGTGTACAAGGGTCAAACCATGGCAAGAAAAGATTTGGAGGAGTGGGACTTTGAGATTATAAGGTATTTGCATTTCCATCTTAAATTTTTTCCTTGCATTTAGTTATTTTTTTTGTCAGGGGGTAGGAGATTGTGCTACAGCATACATGTGGAGATCAGACGACAGGTGGGAGTCACTTCTCTTCTCCTACCACGTAGGTATCAGCTATAGTTTATCATCAGGCTTGGTGGCGGGTGCCTTTACTCAGTGAGCTATCTCACCACCTCCCCGACATAGTTTAAGTTTTTATTTGAATTTCTGTCTGTCCATCCGTGTCTGTCTGTCTTTGTCTCTCTGTCTCTCTGTCTGTCTCTCTGTCCTCTCTCTCTCTCTCTCTCTCTCTCTCTCTCTCTCTCTCTCTCTCTCTCTGTGTGTGTGTGTGTGTGTGTGTGTGTGTGTGTGTGTGTGTGTGTGTGTGTGTGCACAGAGGCCATGAGAAAAAGCCAGATGCCCTGGAGCTAGAGCTACAAGTAGTTGTGAATGTTGGGAAAGAACTCAGGTCCTCTGCAAGAGCAGCAAGTGCTTCTTAGCACTGAGCCGGGCCTCAGCCTCTTCCTTTTCACTTTTAGCCTACAAAGTGGTCCTTAGGGAGGTGGTGCTCTAACTCACAGTGCTGTCTGTGTAGGGGAGAGCCCTGTTTGCTCTTTTCCTTGACTCCTTACTTTCTGAACCCTTCAGCCTGGCCTGTCAGTCCTGCTCCCCTGGCCCCCACAGTCTAGCACCTCTCTGGCAGCCTTCTCTTGGCTCCTCACCCTGGTGGTACAGTTGGGTGGGGGATGGGAAGAAATCCAGAAGAGGAGTGGAAACCAAATGCCAGGGCTACAGCGACGTCTGGTCCTCAAAGCTCAATGTTTGAGCAGTATGCTCTTTGGCGGACCATGCAGGACTCTTGGGAAGCCTGTTGGGGGAGTGCCCAAGTCACCTGCTGAATGTGTGTGTGTGTGTGTGTGTATCACACACACACACACACACACACATACACACACACACATATATATCCATCCAGACAGTCTATGCTTGGCATCAGGTTCTCCAGGCATATGTCACATGTGCAGTCCTCACCTTAACCCCTTTATGTCACAAGGCTGAGTTGCTGAGCCAGAGACCTTGAGGGCTGTCAGTACAGTGTAGTGGCCAACAGCATGGGATCTGGAGCTATCTAAACTGAGATTAAAGTGTGACTTATTAGCGGGGTAACTTTGGGTTAGTCCTCACTTTCCTCAGCCTCGGTTTCTGTATAAAAAGGGGGCTAACAGGGTTATTGAATCAAAGGAGTCACATGCAGGAGTCTAGCTGAGTGCCCAGCACAAAGAAAAGTGAGCAACCCAATGGTCACCACTGTGGAGTGCATGGTGGAAGCCCGGGAAGGCGGTAGAGGGCTTAGCAAGCTGATCCCTGACCACAGCACAGATGGTATTGGTCAGGCTCTGTGCGAGGATTCAGGTGGTTTGGACTCTGAGACTCACACAGCCAGGTGGAGCTCTGCCCCGCCTCCACTTGTCCACCTTTGTTCAGAACACTGTCCCTTTCCGTGGTGCTCTGAAGGGCAATGACTTCAGCAGAGGAACCGCTCTGCATGTGGAAACATCAGCCCGCCTCTAATGGCAGCAGCGGCAGCCAATGGGCAGTGAAGACTGTTGCTAGGGGTCACTGTGAACCTTATTTGGTGACAGGGCACTGACCCTGCATTCACCTCTGAGAACCCTGAGAAACACCAACCACAGCAGAGCAATATGAACGTCTCAAAAACCACAGCTGCATTTCCTCCAAGAGAGGACTCGACTCTCCCCCTTCCTGTCTCTCCCTGGATCATCGAGACCGTGGCACACAGGCTCAAGCCAGAAGAGCCTGCTGCAGACTCTCGGCAGGCAGGCAGGCTTAATGACAAGAAGGCAGAGGCTGGGACTGGGCAGCTAACAAGTCCAGACTCCTCGAGGACCCAGCTTCCATCCTCACCCACCGCAGCTGCGCCTTCTGCGCCCCACTCCCCCACTGTCCCCACAAACACACCCAAAACGCCCGCTCCTTTCCTCACTTCCTGCAGCCCTGGGAGGGAAGCCCGCTTGTGCGAGAAGGATGGGGAGGAGGCAGGCAGGGAGGGAGGAAGTGGGCCTGCCCCCCTGGGCTCTCACCATCTGCACTGGCCCCATCACTTCAGCGCAGGCCGGGCAGCCCACAGTTCAAACGGTTGGCAGTTTCAATTTGTCACCTTCCTCTGCTACAACTTTTAACTTAACATTAAATAAATGAAGCTATGGCCCTACCCCACAAACGTTGGAAGGAAGATGGGGCAGCAGGTCCCTCCCATTTGCCCTGCTCTGTGTTTGGGAGCTGTGCTTGTATTCATAGTAATTAATGACTGCTCACAGCTAAGGTAACAACAGGGCACACACACACAATTTAATAAGAAATTATTATTTTTTAAAAAAATCACTCCTGGGCTGGGACGATGGCTCAGTGGTTAAGAGCACTGACTGTTCTTCCAGAGGACCTGAGTTCAATTCCCAGCAACCACATGGTGGCTCACAACCATCTGTAATGGGATCCGACCCTCTGGCATGTCTGGAGGTAAGAGACAGTGTACTCACATATATAAAATAATTAATAATTTTTTTTTAAATCACTCCTGTTCCCAACCTTCAGCTCCAACTCAACACGATGACAACGGCTTTTCGTCTGGTCCTTCTGGAGCCAAGTGCCCTTGTGTATATGGAATCAGCTGTATATGTGACATCCAGCTGTATCGATAAGGGGGCAAAGACAGCGCTATGTTGCATGTGCCACAGGAGAGTTACCCCTGTGGCCATCTCCCACCCCAAACCTAGAATCCTGTGGATCCTGGAGGCAGTCCAAGTATTCCATGACCTGGGGCCAGGAACTGAAAACAGCAGACTTGGGCTGTCTGTTACCTCCACAGCATCACGGGAAGGTACTTGGAGGGCCTGGGAAGGGTTGTGGACACTGGAGCCCCTGAGGCAGTCTTGAGGGAGCATCATAAGATCTCCAAACACAGTGTGCAAGAAGTACTTGAGGGGTTGGGGATTTAGCTCAGTGGTAGAGCGCTTGCCTGGGAAGGCAAAGGCCCTGGGTTCGGTCCCCAGCTCGAAAAAAGAACCAAAAAAAAAAAAAAAAGAAGTACTTGAGGTGCGGCATCGGAGGTATAACATAAGCCACACAGACAAGGTCTAAGCCTCACAGAAGTGTAGATCAATGTAAGAGGCAGACACTTGGTATGTTAGCATATAGATAGCGACCAAATACAGGGTAAAGAGAGGGTGCAGTTTCAAGGGGTTTAACCAAAGGGATGTGTAGGGCTGGTTTGTGTATGGGGGGGGGGTGTTGGGCAGCTCTTCCCTGAGGAGGAGACATTTCAGCTGAGGTGAGGGGCAGGGAGGAGTCAGCAGGTTTATAGCTCTTTTTCAATGAATTCTCTCCTGTATCCTGGTCTCGTCTGGAAATCTGCTAACTGTATGAAGGCTGACCTGTTGGATTATCCTGACTGCCTTTGTGTGTGTACACTGGAACCCATGTGTATCTGTAGGGGTGGGGTCAGAGAAGAGAGCCCAGGATTTCTGATCTTTGACCCTTAGTTAAATTGTGTGACCGAGTGCCTCCTTCCTCATGGGGAAGTCCAGGCAGGCTGTGGGAGTGGAGGCAGCATGCACACACACACACACACACACACACACACACACATATGCATGCATGCACGCACGCACGCGCGCACACACACAAGCAGTGCTGGAAAATGCACATGAAGCCACATTATGGACTGACCCCTCCCACCCTCACTGAGCATGCCTCTTTCTCCCTTGGGGACTTGCCTTATGGAAAAGAGAGCCTGAAGCGCTGGACCCTGGAGGATGTGAGGCTGTGATTTCCAGTTTCATTTTCCAGTTTCAATTTAGATACTGTTCTGCCAGCTTTCCACTTGCCCTGCTCCCCAGGGCTCTCGAGAAGCTGCCAGGAGGAAGCTGTCCAGCCAGCACCCTGCTCCTGTGGGGGTTCCCTGAGGGCAGGCAGGGGCAGGACTCTGTAGGGATACTCAGAAGAAGCAGATGCAGGCTCCCTGGTCTCGAGTCTGAGGGGGGGGGTGTGTGCCATTCAGTGATTCTTACTTGACCTATGGCAAGTCAGAGGCCATCAAGAGCCCGAGCACATCATTATGGCCTGAACTAGCTCCAAGGATCTTTGCAGTCCAAATATTTATGCAAGGGGGTCTCCCTGTTCAGCACCCCATCCTTCCCTGCCTGACCGTTGATCCTTGGTTAAACTGTGTGAGATGAAAACAACTCCTTCCTCACGGGGTGGGGGTTGGGGGTGGGGGGGGGGGTGGGGGGGGGGTGGGGTGGGGGTGGGGGTGGGAGTCCAGGCAGCCCTTTACAAAATGGCGAGACAAAGCTCAGCCATTTTCAGTATTTCTAGGAAGCGTCTTTCCCCTGCCTCAGTTTCCTTTTCATCAATGCAATGGGGGAACATTAGTAACAAAACCCAAGAGCGGATGATCCTGATAAAGGCTGCCAATCCCCTTTCCTCTGTCCCTTGAAAATCTTAGCGTAACTCTCAACTGGCTGGAGGACACCTCTCATCCTTTCCCTCTCTGTTTGAGAACATGTGGGGCAGGTCTCCCATGCACCCTTGTCCTAGTTTGATCCTGGAGATAGCAGGTGGACCAGGCCCCCAGCCTGCCTGGCAGATGTAAGCGTCCCTAATCTCCAGGGCAAATTTGTTCTTTAGTGCTTCTAGTATCAGCCTCTGATCAATCATTAATCAAAGTTGCAATAAAACGATAATCTTCCCTGGGCTGGGCTGTAATGCCCCAGGCTACAAGACTGAATAAATCCTTCTTTGGAAGCCTCACAGTCAAAAGAAGAAGGGCCACACGCTCCAGCGGCTACATGAGAAGGCTACGGCTAAGGCTGTCCGTCTGTCTTGGGTGCTCACACACTTCAGCGCTCTGACTGGCCGTGACAGTTTGTCTCATCTTTCTCTCCCAATTTAAGTTGGAGATGTTGTGAATCCCAGACCAGATATTCGAGCAGAGAAAGGGGCCTAGACTTAGGTCCAAACGTGAGCTTGCAGTACTACCCCCATGGTATGTGGCAACTGCTATCTTACTGGGTCAGATCTGTGTTAGTGGAAACATAACAGTCTCTAGCGTCTACAGAGTTGTGGGGGAACACTGCGGCCCACTCACTGCAGTGTAGAAGACGGGCCTCAGGATAAGAGGTACAGAGGAAGTAGCTGCAACAGGGGTCAGAGACTCTGCAGCCTATTTCGGAGCCCTAGGCTAGCCTGCGCCTTGAGAATGGCGGTCCTGTTTCCTGACAGGCTGGGGAAGCAGGATTTAACCTGGGACAGCGTGAGGCTCCACATCATGCCCTAGAAGTTAGTGCTCCCAGGCAGGGGTCGGAGGGACCCGACCAGCAGACATTGGAGCTCCAGAGAGCTGTCATTCAGCATCTGTGAGGGCATGAAAGGCCCTCCTCTCTCTAATCCTATCCATGTCTTACTGGCCCGTTCTGCAGCACTGTTTTAGACACAGCAAAGAAATGGGCATTTTCAGGGCACGACCCAGGATATGACTCGAGCAAAATCAGCCAGAATTGGCTGACATCCAGAATAACAGATGCAGTTCTGGGAGGTTCCAAGGGAGGAGGAAGCACCATGGGACAGCTGGGAGGCAGGGTGAGGAGATTCTTCCTATAGGTTCAGTAAGGCTCCTGAACGAACCAACCAACCAGGTCAGTCAGTCAGTGTCTCTGTCTCTCTCTCTCTTAACCAACCAACCAGGTCAGTCAGTCAGTGTCTCTGTCTCTCTCTGTCTCTCTCTCTCTCTTAACCAACCAAACCAGTCAGTCAGTCAGTCTGTCTGTCTGTCTGTCAGTCAGTCTGTCTGTCTGTCTCTGAAATAGAAAGATCCTGAAAAATTAACTGTGGCTCTATTTAGTGCTTGAGAATGATTTTAAGTCCCGTCCCATGCTGCCCCACCCCTGCTCCCCACCCGCACCCCAGCCACCGTGTTTACTAATAGTTTCTAAAATCTCTGTAACATATCCACATTCATCTCTGTACTATAGTATGTATCATTACTTGCTGTGACAAAATGTCAGACAAAAGAAACAAAGGGGAAAAGGCTAATTTTGGCTCCCAGTCGGAGGGCACAGCCCACCACGATGTAGAAGTCAGAGAAATAAGCAGCTGCTCACTTTGCATCCACAGCCGGGAAGGGGAGGGGAGGGGAAGGGGGAGGGGAGGGGAGGGAGAGGGGGTGCACCCTGGTGCTCAGCTCACTCTCTTATTGTTCCGTCAAGCATCATCACCAGGGAATTAAGCTACTCATGTTTAGGGTGGGTCTTCCTACCTTAACGCAGACAAGCCCAGAGGGTGGTTTTCCTCATTATTCTAAATCCCGTCAAGCTGACAACCAAAGTAACCATCACAATAGTTGTGAGAATAATCTAACTAGCTCAGGCTAGTCTTAAACTCCTAGATGGCTCAGGATTCTCCTTCTGCCCCTTAGGGGCCGGTATCATAGGCATGGGCCTCCATGCTTGGTCATTCTGTTAGCATGTTGTTTAAGCTCCGCCCCACAGTTACCTGGCTACTGTCAGGTAAGCCTGACTCACTATAAAAGGGGCTGCTTGTCCCCCTCCTCTCTCTTCCTCTTGCCCTCCTGCTCCCACTCTGTCCCCAATCTCTTCCTCCCTCTCTCTCCAAGTGCTCATGGCCTGCCTCCTCTTCTCTTCTCCCCCGTCTGTCTGTCTGTCTGTCTCTCTCTCTCTCTGCCTTTCCCTGTTTCTATTACCCTCTCAACTCCCCCTCCCCATGCCCTGAATAAACTCTATTCTATACTATACTGTCGTGTGGCTGGTCCCTCAAGGGAAGGGATGTCTCCGCATGGGCCTGCTGAGGCACCCCTCCCCCACACCTCACCACACATCCATAAAACATATTGCCCACTCTCTTTATCTTTTTATAAACACATCACTAACCATTTGAAGTGTATGGTTCTGAGGCCTTATGTAACCATCTTCAGGTCCATCCCAACTGGAATCCCTATACCTGTAAAACACTGCATGATACATAATGTGTCCTTCAGAGGCTGGCTTGTTTTACTAAGGTGTTTTACAATATTCCCATTCAGACTTTCAACCGGAGTCCTTAGGGACTTCAGAGAGGGAAGGGCTTTCCTTCCTATCACCTACAGACCAGATCCAGCAAAGGACACACCAGCCTTTTCACTGACTTTTCACCAACTGAAAAAAGATTAAGTTCATACAGGAAGAGATTGAAAATCAAATGCTACGCTTAGAGCCCAGCAGGACTTAGTCACAGCCCACATCTGTTTCCAGGGCTCCTTCTCCCTCCTGAAAACAATCTGAGGTACCCTACTAAACTGCTTGTAATCACTGCCCCTGCAAACTTCTGGGGCTGGGGTGTGGCTCTGTGGTAGAATGCAGTCTTTCTGATGCCTTGGGCTAGATCCTCTGCACCAAACAGTAAAACTACAAACAAACAGAAAACAGTGGGTGTTGGGTGCAAAAAGTCCCTGCCTCTGTTCTATTAGATGACCCACTCCTCAGGCTAGTCCTTTGTGTTTATGAGTGCAGTTGACTTTGTGAGCCTTTTGTCTTGTTAACTGCTTGCTTGTTTTGGGAGATTCAAGTACTGAGCCTTCAGCAGATCAGTTCTCTCTTCCTCTTCCTTGTAGCAGCAGGTGTTCCATCCACTCCTGTCAAACGGGCCATGTAATGCCCTTTGGCGGTTGCAAGCCCTGGTGAATAGACATTGTACTGGGACCTTCAAGGTCCTCCAAAGGCCCTAGTTCTGAAAGCCTGGCCTAAGGCACCAGTGAGGTGGGGACTAGTAGAAGAAAGGTCACTAAGGTGCCAGGAAGGAGGCTTTGGGACTTCAGCCACAGCTTCCTCTTCCATGCGCCTTCTGGTCTACTTCATCAGAGGCCGGAAGACAATGGTGCTGGAGGAGCATGCTTTGAAGCCTTTAAAACCATGAGCCAAATGGTTTCCCTTGGACTGCTTACCTCAGTGATGGAAATTTGACCAATGACAAAAATCTCTTCACTCCTGCTTTCATTTCTTTTGACGATGCTGACAGAAGCAAGAGAGCTGGACGCTACGGTAGGCTGTCGTTTTTTTTATTAGAGTATAGGGTATCAGATGCTGTGCCAGTTTGAATGAGATGAGCCCCAGAGGCTCATATATTTGAATGTTTGGTTCCAAGCTGGTGAAGAAGGACCAGGAGGTGTGTGGCCTTCTCACTGGGATGAGGCTTAGGTTTCAAAAGGGCCCAGTCTCTGTCTGTCTGTCTCTCTGTGTCCCTTGTCTCACCCTCCCTCCAGCTTGTGGATAAGATATAACCTATCAGCTACTGCCCCAGTGCCACACCTGTATGCTTGCCAGCCTGTTCCTTATCATGGTGTTCATGGACTGACCCGCTGAAACTGCGGGTAAGCTCTCAATCACATGATTTCTTTTAGAAACATCTTGGTCATGGTGTCCCTTTACAGCAACAGAGCAGCAAAGGGTTTTAGATTCTCCACTCTCATGAACTCCCACCCCCAACTCCCTGGCAGCCTCCCGGCTCAGAGTCTCTTTCATGGTCCATGTGTCTTCTCACCACATCCTCGTCAGCTACTGTTGCCCTCTCTTGGCCTCTCTGTCCACATTCTCCATTCCCATTAGCCGTACAGACTCCCAATTACCCACACTTGCCTGTTTTGTTTGTTTGCTTGTGAAAACAACCGGTCTGAATCTTGTGAAGTAGCCTCTCATCGTGGGCTCGATTCGCACGTCCCAAGTCAAATTACTTTTTGATTGGATGTCCCATCTAAATTACCTTGGCACTAATCCTAAAATATCAGAATTAAACCTTTTCCCTTCCTAATGACCAACACCATCTATGTGATGGGGAGGGTAGAGCACTATGCAGACCGTGGAGACAGTGTATCATGGTCCACAGGTCAAGAGCCAATGAATGGGTAGGAGCCTCTGTAGGCCTGGTCTGAGAGGATAGAAGGGTGTGATTGCTATGGGTATATGGACTCCTGAAGTGAAGTTTGCTCAGTGGACCGGTGCTCTCTTATGAAGTTCAGGTGGTGAGTATGGAGAGAAGAAGACGCTGATGGCTGCTGAGACGGTAAAGCAGGTATAAGCTTCCTACATGAGTGGAGGAGGGTTCCTGCCTTGCTGGGTTCGGGAAGCACTCCAGTCACTGGCTACCACAGACCATTTGGGCCAATCAGAAGAACCCAATACAACAATTGCATTTGGATGATCAGACATGGAGTGCTCTGTTTTCCAACATGGGTCTATAACTGTGGGATGTGGCATGAAGCAGAAGTCAGAGCAAATTCTGTGCCCCAGCCTCTAACATGTCAATGGCATGAAGCTAGCAGGGCTTCAAGGAAGAGAAAGCAGCCCTTGTCCGTCTCCAAGAGTACACGGAACAGACACTGAGTTCTAGGCACAGTGGTGAACTCCAAAGGGGTGTTTGGAGCCTACTGCCCCAAGGGGCCTTTGTGCACAACTCATCCAGGCACCAGCATTCCAGCCTTAGTTCTGGGGACTGAGAATTCCTGACTCAGTAGAAGGGCTCCTCACTAACCAGGACGGCATAATGCTACCACAGAATCCACACATGGTAGTCAGCTTGTCTGACTAGCTCTTGTCTATGTATGGACCAGGTTTTCTCATGTTGGAAGATGCTCTCTCCAAGTTATCATGAGGAGTAGGAAGGGCGTGCCCTGCAGTCCCTAGGATGAAGTTACAGCCCACAGGCCATGGGAGGTGAGCACAGATGACAGTGATGACCCAATCAAGGTAGCATGACATCAGAAGCCACAATGTATGTCCTCACTTTAAGGGCTGCAGAAGTCAGAGGACTGTGGGTTAA
This sequence comes from Rattus rattus, assembly GCF_011064425.1. Classification (NCBI taxonomy): domain Eukaryota; kingdom Metazoa; phylum Chordata; class Mammalia; order Rodentia; family Muridae; genus Rattus; species Rattus rattus. The sequence goes on from NC_046162.1 coordinate 36,276,004, forward strand.
GGAAAGGTTGAGAAAACCCTAGAACCAGAGAATGGGAGAGGATATTCCAGATGAGGGAAGCAACTGGTACTCATGTGGGAGAGGCCCACCAGCTGCTCTGGCACCCAGCACAAACGCCACAGACAGCAAGCCTTCCTCAGTCTCTGGAACACATGGTCTACTGTCCCGGCCTAACCATAACCTCAGACAAGAGCTGGGACCCATTCATGCTAGCACAGAAACTGGGAAGTACCTGGCATGGAGCCCTTTACTTCCTCTACATGATTGCCTGAGGCTCCATAAGGACCAGTGTGGGGCCATTTTTGTGGTCAGGAAATGTCTGTGGTAGCTGTGGCTGCTTCAAGCCCCACCACCCCAGACCCTTCTGAACTGGAGGTCACATTCCTGAAGATCCTCAACTGTCAGCTTCAAGCTCTTGCTGTTCTTTTGAGGATGCAGCTAGTGATCTCAACTCCAGGAGGTCTTCTGCAATTCAGGAGGAAATCCACGTGGGGGAAGGGGGACAAGCACTTCTGGTTTACCTTGGTTGCACACTAACGTTATCCAAGGACTTTTAGACATATGCTGGGATCAGGGCTGGGGATGGAGCTCAGCTGGTGAATGATGGATTGCTGGGTTAGCACAAAGCCTTGCCTTTGACTCAGCACTGCAGAAAACTGGGTGTGGCTCACACCTGTGATACCAGCACTTAAAAAGTGACTTCAGTTTTAAGTCAATCTTGGCTATGCGGTGTGTTTGAAGGCCAGCCTGGGCTATTTAAGGCCCTGTCTAAAAAAAAAAAAAACCAGAGAGATGGGCTCATACCCAGATAATTCCGGAGTCCTAACTGGCTAATAAACATATGAGAATGTATTCATTCGACTACATTAGTCACCAGGCCTATGCAAATTAAAACCACATTGTGATTACCATGCCACTGCACACCCACCAGACCAGGAAACTCGAAAAAGAAAATCAGAAAACACCAACTGTTGGCAAAGATGTGAGGAAGTCTCCTCGTGCACAGCTCGAGGGAGTGTATTTCCACCTTCAAGCGTACGCCTGACAGAAACATACACGCTCCCAAAGACCACACCAGAATGTCCACCCATTGACACCTCCCAGCTGCAGAAGAATCAGTAAACTGCAGGAATACACTCAGGGCAGCTCGGTGTGGTTTAAGCTCGTACTCAGCGGGGGGGGGGGGGGAAGCATGGTGATGCAAGCCTTTGAATCCCAGCACTCTGGAGGCAGAGGCAGAGAGGTCTCTGTGAGTTCATATCCGGTCTGGTCTACATAGTGAGTTCCAGGCCAGACAGCTCCACAGTTAAGACTGTCCAAAAATCTTTTTCTTAAAAAAAAAAAAGTCTTCCCCAGCTCCGAAAAAAAAAAAGAACAAAAAAAAAAAAAAAAAAAAAAAAAAATCTTGTAAAAATAAACAACAATTATAGGCGACAAGTTGGATGAGTCATCTCACAAACTCATCGCCGTGTAGAAGAAACAGAGACAAAAGAATAAACGCTGTGTGAGTCACTTCGCTATCTATTTTGTCCCTTTGAGGCAAGTCTAATGTAGCCATGCTGACCTCTCCCTGTTTTGAAATAGCCTGACTAAAGCCACCAGGAGGTGAAGGGCTGATTTGAAACTCGGTTGTAGGGCACAGTTCACCCATCAGAGTGGGTAAGGGGTGGTGGGAGCGGGAGCCCAGTGGTCACACTACAACAGTGGTCACACTACAACAGCGGTCACACTACAACAGCGGTCACACTACAACAGCGGTCACACTACAACAGCGGTCAGGAAGCAAGATGTCTGCTGTGCTCTGACAGCTCCCTCCTTTTCTGGCAGTCTAGGAGCCTACCACCCTCCTCAGTGAACCTAATCAAGATAATTCCTCACAGGCCTGCGCAGAGGCTTTCCTGAGGTTTGTACTCTGGGTCATTCCACACCTACCTGACAATTAATATATCACAATGACTGCACCCCCAACCCATCTTTTGGCTCCTAGCTCCCAAATGCTGGGATTCCGAGGTGGAGGTGGGGCCTGGTGAGGTATCCAGCTGCAACAGGGTATGTCCCCTGTATCCATCAGTGATCCCATCATATGCCTCGAGTTTTCATGCAGATCACAGTTAAAGCGTCAGATAGGCAGATAGGTGATCTCCATCCCAGTGCTGGTTACTATGGCGACGAAACTATTTATTTAAATTCACACCAATTTCTTTGGGAATCTTTGGGGTCAGGGTGAGTGAGATCCAGGCACCAGGAGTTTCAGACACAGTGGAAATGCAGGCCCACTCATTGGAGAGGCCTCAAGTTGGAGCCAGAGAGGTGGTAGAGAGGTAACGGCACTTCCTGCTCTTGCAGAGGGCCCCGTTTTGACTGCTTATAACTGCTTTTGACTCCAGTTCCAGGGGATCTGAGGCACTCTAGAGTCCACGGGCACTGTACACGTGTGGTACACATAAACACACGCAGGCGTAAATAACAAACATTTTTATTTTGCATTTAGTTTTACAAGGGGGAAGCATACTACTGCACATATTTGGATGTCATAGGCTAATCTGAGGTAATAGCTTTTCCCTTCTGCCATGTAAGTCCTGGGGGACTGAACTGAAGCAGTCAGGCTTGGTGGCAAATGCCTTCACCTGTTGAGCCACCCCAATTGGCCTTGACAAATACAAAAACATGTCAAGGCCTCCAGTGGCCCCGATGAAGGCCACTCCCAGCAGAGTGTAGTGGACGCCATCTTTGCCCACGTAAGGTCTCCCACACAGGCAGAAGAGACATTACAGCAGGCTATTGCAATGTGTTTCTTCTGTGGCAGGTCTCTTGAAAGCACTTGCGTCAGGTGAAGTGGTGTGTAATGGGAACACGGTAGGCCCCGCCCACTCTGTCCAGGGAAATGGATCACTCACTCCACACAGTTATTAATAAGTCACTCTTGGAGAGGTGGTAACTCAACTTCCCTAGGGCAGAACTGCAGCTGAGGCTCTGAGATTAGTGGAGGAGGGAGGAAGGCTGACTCAGGGTGTCTATGTTTATGGGGAACAGCCAGCTTTTACTTCAGACCACGCCTCTTGGCCTCTGTGTCCAGATTAGAAAACTTGCAACATCTTGCTGAGGACCACGTTGGGCTCAGTTTTAAGAGCATAGCTCAGAACTTCCTGAATATTTCCCGAGGTTGGTGGCAGTCTCCCTAGATATGGCTGACTTCCGGCATATTCTGGTCAAACTACAGGCAGCTTAGACAAGGTGAGACAAGATACAGGCTCACACACATGGTATTGTACCCACCAGAGTCCTATCTGTCCCTCCAGGAACATGGACCATGAACGTCCTGCTGTTGAAGGGGATATGTAGACTGGCTGTGCTAGGGTTCCAAGCCTTGGGGTCTCTGCCATCCACAGTACGACGGCTGAACTAGAAGCTGGAGTAGTGGCCCTGATCTGCCTTGCAGGGTTGAGTTCACAGTGATCTCAGAGGGGCCTGAGGATTCCTTGCTTCTGCTAGACAGGGATGCTGGGGCTCAGGGAGTCTCGGAAGGATTCACCTGACCAAAGGACTCAGAGTGGCGTGGCATGCAAGAGGGTAAATTAATCTGATAGAAGCCATGTCACTCAAGGGTTTCAAGGCCCCTCCCTGGAGGTGAGAGAAGTGTGGCTATAGCAGGAGGGGTGGACTGGATCTCTCCACTAGGCTGCAGCTTCCCAACCTTCCTGGTTCTGGTCCCTGCCCTGTGAGATGGGAACGATGGTCCAGTAGGGGGGAGGGCCATAGCTCTGTGGGGGCGGCCGAGGAGAAGGCCTGAGCCTTAATGTTGTGCCTTCAATGCCCTTGGCTGGACTCTCTGTTACCCATGGGCTCTCTCATCCCCAGTCTATGAAAGACCACAGTGGCAACTGTGCCATCCAGTGTGGAACTGTACATTCCTGCTGCTGTCCATCTCCCCCTTACTTGGAGTTCTGAGTTCTGAGTTTGTTACAATGTTGTTGTAACAAACATTGGTGCCCATATACACAGACTTACTTAAACCATGTGGTTGCTGGGAATTGAACTTAGACTAAGTCAATGCTCTTTCTTAATCACTGAGCCATCTCTCCAGCCCCCGACACACAAATCTTTCAAAGCACAACAATGGGATTCAACCCCCATAGCAATGTGGTAGGTCCAACTGCTACCACAGAATTGGTCATGGCTCAGCCCCAGCTTTCCCAAGGCATGGGTCAGCCATCCCACCTCAGAGTCACCAGCACGCATCTGTACTGGAAAGCAACCTGGGTATAAGCCTGGCACCAGGCCCTCCTGTTGTCCTAAGAAGCATCTGTGAGGGCTGGAGAGAGAGATGGTTCTGCAGTGATCCTCTGATCCCCAAAGGCACTGCATGGAATGGCGGTATCCCCAAAACTAAATAATGTAATAATAATTTAAAAAGCACTCCTCGTGATACAGCCACCAAACTAGACAAGATGGATGAAGCAAAGAAGTGCAGGCTGACAGGAACCAGATGTAGATCTCTCCTGAGAGACATAGCCAGAATACAGCCAATACATAGGCGAATGCCAGCAGCAAACCACTGAACTGAGAACGGGATCCCCGTTGAAGGAATCAGAGAAAGGACTGGAAGAGCTTGAAGGGGCTCGAGACCCCATATGAACAACAATGCCAAGCAACCAGAGCTTCCAGGGACTAAGCCACTACCCACAGACTATACATGGACTGACCCTGGACTCCAACCTCATAGGTAGCAATGAATATCCTAGTAAGAGCACCAGTGGAAGGGGAAGCCCTTGGTCCTGCCAAGACTGAACCCCCAGTGAACATGATTGTTGGGGGAGGGTGGTTATGGGGGAGGATGGGGAGGAGAACACCCATAAGGAAGGGGGGAGGGGAGGGCTAGGGGATGTTGGCCTGGAAACCGGGAAGGGGAATAACAATTGAAATGTAAATAAGAAATACTCAAGTTAATAAAGATTTAAAAAAAAAACAACAAAAAAAAAACAAAACAGGGAACCAAGTGCACTTAGAAAAAAAAAAAAGATTCCTTTTTGTGCTTTAGAAACTGAGCAGCAAGAAGCTCTTGATTATATTTTGTTTTTTCCTTCTCTAGTGATATATGTGATTCAAAGGGTTATGCAAATTAAAGAAAATAGTAAGGGCAGATTGGAGGGAGGGACAAGGTCCTGAGAGGATCCAGGGAGGGTCAGTGTAGAGAACCAGAACCGGTGGTCTGGACTTGGAGGTGGGAAGAGGGGAACTGGGTGGTTCCTCCAGAGTCGGCTGTGCTGGTGGGTAAGGCCCATGCTTCCCTGGCCTCTAGCGTGTCCTCCCACCAGCGACATGCAGGCACATGACAGACAGGCACACCACCCTCTTCAGAACAGAACTGAGCCAGCATCACACAGGCTGGGTGGGTCCACCTGAGGGACTCTTCACAGGAGGCCTGGGGGAATCCCACTGGACAGTGACTGGATGTCCCCCAAGACATCCAACTTCACCTTATAAACCCAGAAGGGATTTGCTCTCCAGGAAGTTCTGCTTTTCCAGCCTGTCTCACAAATTCTGAAAGTCACTGTCTAGGTTTTCTCCGGGTCTCTCTTCGTTTACACGTTTATATCTTTTCCTCCAACTTCCTAGATGAGAGGTCACTAACCAGGTGCCCTCCACTGTCTGTCGTATAGATAAAAGCAAGGAGGGGAAGAGCGGCCGTATGGCTTGGGTATGTTATAAAGATCAGAACCAGGGCTCCTATGAGGATCTCACGAGGCTCAGCTGGAGAACGGTTTATTCTTATGGTAGATACATATCAGAAAATGTTTTCTGCATGGGTCAGAGTCTCAGCAGGAAGCGGATACACCCCTTCCCGCCTCCCAAAGGGACAGGAGAGTTTAAGGAAGGGCCTGTTTATAAAGAGGGGAGGGGAGGCAGCATTGAGAGAAATATAGAGGGAAGGGGAAAACCGCCAGCAGGAACCGACACTGAAGCTGTGGCCAGGGGCCCTGTGCTCCCCTGGAGCCTAAGAGCTGCAGGAGAGTAAACTGGAGCAAACTGGCACTGCTGAGCGGGCACAGGAGGAGAAAGCCCCAGGGTCACTCTACTCCTCTCTATCCTCAGCCGGGGCCTTCAACTGGCAGACACAACTGGAAACATGAAGACATAAGAGAGAAGCTGACCGTTTCCCCTGGCTCATTCTCGGGCAGTGTAGAGAAGGACATTGAACCAACCAATTAGGAGCCTGGCTGGTGGGGAAGCAACCAAAGACACCCAGCACTGGCATCCATGGTAGTCATCTTAATAATGGAAGCTGTGAGCTGCTCTTTCTGCTCTTCTCTTCAGCATCCTAGCTATATAGGTCCACAGGACCACGGCCACAAGGACAGGAAGCCGCACGAAGGTGCCGCACAGCAACGGTACGGCTCTCTGAGTAAAGCGCTTGTTACCCAAGACTGGAGAACCTGACCTCAATCCCTGGGACTCACATAAACATGGAAGGGGAAAACCGACTCCATAGTTTTCCATTGACTTTTACACGTGTTACGACATGGATACCCACATACACATACATATATAGCATGTACTCATACGCAATGATATGAAAAAGGATTCTAGCACAGGGATGGGGTTCACATCATGGAGAGACAACTACCTCTACTTAGCTTAGTAATTAGAAGGTTAACATGCGTGTCCATGAAAGTTGCTCAATTACCAACAAAAGGCTCATGGAGCAACAGAATGGGAGACAGAATGACTTCTCAAGATTCCTTTGGATTCCTGCTTTTCCTGCTCTGGATTCGGACAAAATGGTGCTAAAGATGGGCAAGGAGCCAGGCCCTGGAGCTACGTGGCTTCTCTCTGCTAGGCCAGAGCCGGTCTGTCTCGGCTGTTACAGAGGGCGCACACTTATCACCTGGCTGGGACAGACTGGCCTTAGGTCAATAGCTGTTCTATCAGGAGCTGATGGTGGGCGTGGAGAAGGGCAGGCAGCTGAGGCCGTGTCTTTCCCTCACTGCTGGCCTTTCAGCACCTCTCCCAGCCTGGAGCTCCAGGGGTTGGCTCTTCAGCCGCCTTGCATGTCGATGCACTACAGCTTTAAAAAAGCTTTTAACGTTTCTTATTTAATGTGTGTGAAGGGGCGTGGGGGCGTCGCATATAGAGGTCAGAGAACAACAATTTTGTAGACTTGGCTCTCTCCCTCCACCTTTATGAAGGCTCAGGGCATTGAACTCCGATTTCTAGGCTTGCATTAACAGGTGATAAGCACATTTACCCACTGAGCCATCTCACCATCCCCACCTGCTCCTACCTCTTCAATGGCTGCACTAAGAAAAAAACAAAAACAAACCAAAAAAAAAAAAAAAAAATCAACCAACAAAGAAAAAAAAAACCCATACATTTAAAAAAAAGTATGTTATCATAATTGTAGAAAACAAGGAAATAGTGAAATGACTCATGATTCTGTTAGCTTTCCTCCAAAACAAAACAGAAGATCAAGGCTTCTGCAGAGTCCTCAGGTCCACGCGCTCTGGGCACGCATTGGCTGAGTGCTCAGCCCACGAGAGTCTGGCACAGCCTTGGAGGGGTCATTTCCATCGGGTGTGGGAGGAAGGCAGAGGCAGATCGCGGTGGTCATTTTCAACTTCCCAGGATGCAAACTTAAGGTCTTTCTATTTTCCTTTGTTCAAAACCACTATTTCCACATACACTGCCCAGGTAGTGAGTGGTACACACCTGTGATCCCAGCCCTTGAGGGACAGAGGCAGGAAGGTCAAGACTTCTAGGTCAGCCTTGGCTATTCCATGAGCCCAAAGCCAGTCTGGGCTACACGACATCCTGTCTCAAAAGCAAACAAGCAGCTGGAAATCCTGGCATCAGGAGACAGAGGCAGGAGGATCTCTGTGAGTTCCAAGCTAGGTTGGTCTACATAGTGAGTTCCCAGCCATCCAGGGCAACACAGTGAGACCCAGTCTCAAGAGACAAACATGAAGCTGAGTGGCAGAGGCAGAAGCAGGTGGGTCTTTGAGTTAGAGGCTAGCCTGGTCTACAGAGGGAGTTCCTGAATGGCCAAGGCTACACAGAGAAACCCTGTTTTGAAGAAAGAAGAAAGAAACAAAGAAAGAAAGAAACAAAGAAAGAAAGAAGAAAACAGAACTCACAAACAACAAAGTAATAGATATGTCGTTCTCAGGAAATAAGTGTGCCTGCCACTCTGATGCTTGGCATACGCTTGGATAGATGTGCAAGTTGTGAATGATTTCTTTTGTTTTAAAATTACACGTACTTATTTAGTGTGTACTTGAGTGGAAGGAGACACTGAGACAACTGAGTGTGTGGAAGTCAGAAGGCTCTAGTGGGAGTGGGGATCAAACTCCGGTCTTCAGGCTTGGTGGTGAGCACCCTTACTAAGCAGTCTAAACGGCTCCGGAACAATTTCCTTCTGATGTCTCCTGAGGCTTCCTTTACAAACGCTGCAGTTACAGACACCTTTGTGCAGCCACATTTGCTAGACGTGATTACTCCTTAGTTCTGGAGAGCAAATTGCTTGGTCCGAGGCTGGACACAGTTTTAAAGCTGCCTTTTTCCAATCACAGCAGTAGTGCCCCATGTCAGCACTATCTTACATTAGGAGTACCCCACAACAACATTGGTCTACATCATCACTCCCATACCCACACTATAGCCCCCAACAGTCCCCCATTCAGCAGCCCCCCACATCAGCAGCCCCTACAGCAGCAGCAACAGCTCTTCTAGTAACCCCCAACACCGGCAGTATATTCTGGTATAGACATGCTGCCTTACATCAAGAAAACCCTGGGGGAATTTTTTTTTTTTTTTTTTTTTTTTTTGTCATTTAGACTGCAATTCAGGGAGGCATTTAGTAAACTCTTGGTCTAGAACTAAACCGTTCAAGGTCTTCCTTGACTTTGGAGCACCACGAAGGAGCTCTGGAGACAGCTAGAAAGGGAAGGCCTTTGGGTGGTGGAACAGGAAGGCCATCCTGTGGGCCCACAGCCAGGCATTTTTCCCACAGAAGCACTGTTGTGTCTTGAACAAGGTCTGTCGCTCTGAGATCACTGGCTCTGTGGAATCTTCGGCGAGTCCTGTCCTGTTGACTGCTCTCTTTCATGTTACTGCATGAGACCCATGTGAGGTAGGGACATCTGATCTTGGGCTTCCTGCCTCTGGGAAAAAGGAGTCTAAATGAATTGTTTTCCTTTATAAATTATCCAGTTTCAGATGTTCCATTGTACCAACAGAAAACGGGCTAATCTGGCTCTAAAGACCTCACGCCACCTCTGGCATTACTGAACTGTCCCCTAGTCCCAGGGTTCACTCTCTGTCCATGAAATCAGCACCAGTCCCCTGGGGTTTCCTGGGCTACTTTCCATAACCTTTAAGATGGGAAATCCCGAACCAGCCACAGCTCATTGCTCTCCTACCTCCTAGCTGTTCTTGTCTGAGGAGCACCTGAAAGAAGAAAGAAAGTGAGTATCGGGATTGGGGATGGACGGCGAGTAACGCAGGCTCACCTGTGACAAGTTCTCCGAGAGCCACTGAGATGTGGGCTAGCGGCACTCAAGCTAAGACAGGCACAGTGGCATGGCTTCCAACCAAGGCCCTTTCTACTGAGACTGGCTTCTCGCTCAGCCTCGAGTGCGTGAGTACTGGGAGAAACCCCAGCACTCCTCCATCTCAAGCCTCAGTGAACAGAAGAAACCACTTTATTCATCTTCACCGGCGACGCCACGCATCGGCTATTTACTGAACACTCTATGGCCATATTACCCTGAAGGTGCCGATCTCAGCAGTTACTGACACGATCATGCATGCCAGACGCTGTCCTGGGACTCTGAGCATGCAGCAGTGGACAGAAGTACTTGCCCTTAGGGAGTTTGTGGTGTTCTTGGGAATACTAAAGGCTGAATAAATAAATAAAAATATAGTAGTCACAGGAAATAAAATGCTATGAAGGGGAAAAAAAAAAGAAAATCAAGAAAGAGAAGTTTCAAAATTCTGAACAGTAGGGCTGGGACGTAGGTCAGTTGGTAGAATGTTTGCCTGGAATGTACAAAGCTCTAGGTTTGGTCTCCAGCACCACGTAAAACTAGGTGTGGTAGGGGTTGGGGATTTAGCTCAGTGGTAGAGTGCTTGCCTAGCAAGCGCAAGGTCCTGGGTTCAGTCCCCAGCTCCGGAAAAAAAAAGAAAAGAAAAAAAAAAAAACAACTAGGTGTGTTAGCATACACCTGTGATCATTCTACTTGGGAGGCAGAGGCAGGAGAGCTGGAAGGTCAAAGTCATACTTGGACATACAGTAAGTTCAAGGGCAGGCTAGGATACAAGAGATCCAAAAATGTATGGAATGATCGGATATCCAAGTGTGAAAAAATAACCCAAGATCTGGAGGTGACAGCTTGCCTGGCATGACCAGAGAGGACAGTTGTATGACCAGCGTAGTAAGAAGGAGGAGGAGGAAGGGGGATCGAGAAGTAGAGAGAAGGTCCTGCTCATGCAGGCCATTAGAGGAAAGCCAGCATGCAAACCTGGGCTTTGCCCCAAAAGCGGAGCCACTAAAGGGGTTTATACCGAGACATGACATCACCCTAGAAGCACTGTTGAGAACAAACTTAGCAAAGGTAAAACCCATTCAGCCAGAGAGCCAGCTACTGTGGAAACCCCAGGGACGATGGTGGCTTAGACAGAGACGTTGCATGGAGGTACTGGGGTGTGAACATGTAGCTAACAGGCTTTGCCGACAGATTACAGTTCAGATTCTTTTTTGGAAAGATGAGGGAGGACCAAAGACCGGAGGTTATTCTAGTTTGATTTCTGATGCTGCAAAAGCACCCTGAGGGAGAAAGAGTTTATTTCATTTTACAGCTCCACGTCATAATCCATCCTTAAGGGAAATCACAGCAGGAACCTGGAGCAGAAACCACGGAGGAATGCTGCTTGCTGGCTTCTCTGGCTCATGTCTGCCAAGTCTCTGAGATAGTCCAGCTCCATTTGCTTAGGGATGGTGTCACCCGCAGTGGGCTGGGCACTCCTGCCTTAATCACTACAATTCCTCACAGACATGGCCACAGGACAAGATGATTTCTTTGATTAGGGTTCCTTCTTCCCAGGTGACTCTAGGTTGTGTCAAGTTGACAACAGAAACTAGTCAGAACAGGATCTGAGGGTGTGAGGTACAGACGCCTGCAACGGCACAGGCTTGGTAATGGGACAAGGCCACTGTGCGGACATGTTAAACACTGATGCCTTTTAGGCATGTGAATCTGGAGAGGCTGGGGATGAAGGTTGGTAGTTCCTAGCATGGAGCTCTTTAGTGCCATGGTGTAAGATAAGATTACCAAGAAGGTGGATGTCAGGGAGAAGCTGTCGACAACAGAAGCCCATTCAACGGCTTAGCAAAGGCGACTGAGGGCTCTATGTAGGAGAACCAACAGGATGGTGCCCGGGAGGACGGGCAGCACACGGAGATGGGAGCAGCACACGGTAACAGGTCACATAATGTGAAGACTAAAATGTGAAGATGTAGCATCTTGCAGCGACGGCAGGACCAGCAGATCGACCGGTCCTTCGTGGGATGAAGACAGGCTGAAGAACGGAGTTAGCTGCCCTAGCCGGAGGGCTAGAGGCAACGGGACTGCAGAATGGAAGGGAAATTGGCTCTCTCTTCACTCTCCTCAAATGCAGACGGCAAAGCTGGTCCACCCACAACAGCCGCAACTGGAACTACAGATAGTGCCAGGTTCCCCCAGTTGTCGAGCTCCATCCATTTCAGGGCTCATAGGCCTGCTCTCTCTGCGTCTCCATTCCTACGAAGTCAGTCCCATCTCACACTGCCATGTGTAGCCTCTCAGGATAGATGTCCACAGTCCAGGGCTGCTGAGAAAGTCCCCGTGCTCTTGTAAACCACAATCTCATCTGATCTTCATGATGGGAGGCTCACGGGCTCCTGTTCTCTTCCACGGGGGTAAAGCTCATCAGACACGCCATTGGCAGAGAGGTGACTTCAGAAGCCAATGAGTCCATCAACACAGTAACATGGAGCAAGGGACAGAAGGCATGGAGGAGCCTCCTGCCACAGCCGGTATTGTCATTCGGGTTCTCTGCTGATGCCTGGACAGCCATACTGGGCTAATTCCCTTCTGATGCTTCCTTCCTTCTGTCTGCACTCCTGCACCTTGCCTGGGGACTGAGCTGAGTAGCTACAGAGCCGGAAGGAGAACTCCCTCACTCCCGATATTGTGGGCTTTCTCCTTCCTTCGCAACTACAAAGACATTAAAAGACCGTGCCTTTTCACTGATGGAGCTGTGGGAAATACTGAAGACATTGATAACCCCACTTCTCAGCAGTAACTACAGCTAGTATTCACTATTAACGGGGTGGTGGACAAGCCTGTGATCCCAGCACTGGGGAGGCAGAGGCTAGAGGATCAAGTTTAAGCCCAGCCTGCTCTACACAGAAAGCTCCAGGCCAACAAAATGAGACTTAGTCTCGTAACACAAGAACAGTACAAAACAACCAACCAAAGCATTTCATTGACAGACTAGCAGACATTTTTTTTTCTTATATATTTTTAGACAGGGTCTCGTGCTGCTCAGCTTGGCTTTGAACTCCTGACCCCAGTGACTCCATTTCTCAAATTCTGGTATCACAGGTATACATGACTGTGTCTGGCTTGCACCGTAAAACTGGGAGGAGGGGAAAGAAAGCAAGCTGTATGTGGTGGCACATGCCTGTAATCCCAACGCTCAGAGGCTGAGGCAAGAGGACTGCAGGGAGTTTGAAGTCAGTCTGGAATGCACAGCAAGGTCCTGTCTCAATAATGGGCTGGAGGTCTCAATGGTCAGAGCACTGGCTGCTCTTTCAGAGAACCAGTACACATATGGTGGCTTACAACAGTCCCTCATTCTAGTTCCAGGGGATATGAGGTCCTCTTCTGGCCTCCATGGACACCAGACATACATATGGAACACATACATACAGGCAAGCAAAACAGCCATACACATAAAGAAAATTTAGTTACCAACAAAACCAAAAAGAGAAATCGTGAACACTGTTTCGTGACTTGAATTTTCATTAAATCTTTGACGAAATCCTCCTGTCATTTAAGTTTCCTCTTCGGGATAATTTTTCTTAGTGCGTGTTCATGTGTCTTCTCACAAGATATTATGTAGTCCTTAAACATGGGCCTTGTTTCTAGTGAATGCCATAAAAAGTCAGTGTTTTAATGAACAATCTGGTGTCTTTTACTTTTCCTCAGAAGAGGGTGGAGGCTGAGAATCTTAGACTGTTTGTTTCCTACTGTTATTAAATACAAGTGTCATTGCCTGGTTTCATGACAGCAAGTGGGGGGTAGTGGGGGGTGGGGGAGGGTGGGAAGATGGAGCTCCAGACACCAAGAAACTTGGCTAAGAGGCTAATTCAGGACAGGCCCTAGTCTCTCTTCTCCAGTAAGTACCTGTGTTTAAGGAAAACAATAGGCTCCTCCCACTGTCACCATGAAATCCATGGGGGATTCCCCACCTCAGCTGAAGTACAATGTCCTTCTCTGACCCCAGGAAAAAGGCCACTCAGTCCCTTAGGGAAACCCCTGTGGGTAAGCTCCTCCCTTCCCCCTCCCAGTGGGGGAAAAATCCTGGCTTGGGGTCAGAGATGTAGGGACACTCCCAGGTTTGCTCCCCATCTCTCATGGGACTGCTAGGGACAGTCTGTGCCCTTGAAGGCAATGCCTAGAGAGCAAGAGAGTTCCAGACCTGAAGGCCACCTGGGAATGCATCCAGACTCCCCAGAAGGTCACCACCTCGGGAAGGCATGTGCCACAGGGGTGGCACTCTGCTGATTGTGTGTGCTACTATCTACAGCTTGTAACACTGAACTCACTACGGTGGCACTCACACATGCTACTCCAGAGGCCTTAGCCAGCTCATCTGCAAGATGGGTACAGTAACATCAACCTCACTGGCTTGTTGTGAGGACTAAACATAACACTGGTAAAATACACAGGTATCCGGTGTTCCACAAACCCAAAGGCCTGGAGGGCTGCCCCTACCATGCCCCATGACACAGACAGGAAGCTTTGGTCCTCTACCCATTCATTCACTACGCCACCCGGATACTCCTGTCATTAAAAGCATCATCGTTCATGGACTGGTCCCAAATCCACAACCCCATTCCTAGCTCCAGGACACTTTAAGGAGGAGAAGTGACATCCTGAAGAGACCAGGAGCAGTCATCATCTCCTCTCCACTAATAAGGAAACTAGCTTAGGAAGTTAGGGACCTTGCCAGAGTCACAGCAGGAAGAGAGAGGGTGGGGAAGGTCAGAGCTGGGCTCTAATCCCTGGGAACTCATTTTGATGGGAGCAGTGGGCTTGCAGAGCATTGTAGGTGTAAAAATGGAGCAGCCAATTCCAGGTCCTTAAGAGAGACAGTATGTCCTTAGGAGGGGCAGCACCCCACCAGCTCCCTGCCCCTGCCACACTCACCTGAGCCCCTTCCTGGGGTCTTCCTGCAGATGCCCAGGGTCAATGAAAAGGGGTTGGGGTGTCCTGCCAGTAAGGAGCTTGAGACTTGGAGCTGGCTGACCTTGCTCTGAGCCAGAAAGGACTCCCTCCCACCAGACCATAGCATCTGGATTTACCAATTTCTGTGAGCCTAAGGCCGGGACCCCAGGTGCAGTGAAGGAGAAGCAGCCAGACTTAAGCCAGGGATAAGAAGGAAGCAACGGAGGATTCAGGGCTGAGATGACCAAGAATAGCCTTTCCCCTACTAAGTGGAACACCTGCGGAGAAGCAGACCTGCGGCTGATTCATCTGCATGGCCCCACCACACCCAAAAGGTTACTCCTCAGAGAACTGAAACCCAGTCACCGGTAACTGATTGGCAGTGTCAGTATGCAGAATGGCAGCTGGCATCTGCTTTGCATGCCTGAGCCATCAGGGCAAGGGGCCTGTCCTCTCCACTCAATGTGTCCTGGCCAAGATGGCTCCGAACAGGACAGCAATCCTTCCTCTCTGGCATCTGTAGAGAGTGTCTCCTCCCTCCCCAGATCAAGAACACATGGCTAACTTTCCCTTCCATAGTCAAAGGGAGAACATTTGGAGGAAATTATGTGGTGCTAGGTGCTTCCCTGGTGAGGGCAATGGGCTGGCAATATGGTGGAGTGTCTGCTCCCCGGCATCCAGGGAGCTCCCTAGGCCACAGGAAAGAAAAACACAGATTCATCATCTCCTTGCGCCCGACTGAAACTATGCTCAGACTAGCTGATCCTTTTCAACCTGTCAGCTTCACTGTGCCACAGGCTGCATGGCTGCCGATAACCTGGATGCCTCTCACCTCACCTCACAGTGCATAGGCCTGTCATCCCAGCTATTTGGGGTGACAAGGTCAAGGCCTTTACAGTGAGTCTAAAGTCAGTCTGGGCAGCTTAGTGAGACACTGCCTGGAAGTAACACGCGCGTGCATGCACACGCACACACACGCGCACGCACGCACACACACACACACACACACACACACACACGGAGTCCAGAGAACCCATCAGTAAGAACAAAACGGGGACCACCGTGTGTGTCTAAACACCACAGTGAAGCAAGGGGGAGATCGGGAGGTTGGAGAACATCTGACCCAAGGGTGGATCCACTTGAGAGTGAAGCCTGGGCTATGCCATGTGGCATGGATGGGAGTGGATCCTCGCTCAGCTCAGGAGGGCAGATGTCTGCTTTGGATCAGATGTGGAGCCCGTGCTGGGAATGCCGTGAGGCTGGGGCCGGGGTTAGGGTTGGTTGGCTGTGGGGAAACCCTGGCTGATCAGCTTTGGAGAAGCAGGCACTTTCACACGTGCGTGCCATGCGTGTTAAATCAGGTTCCCTCCCCTCCCACCCACCTTGCACCCTCCCCTTGGTCAGACCCTGCTCTTCTGTGCTGGGGCCTGCACAGAGAACAGTGTAGACTTGTCCAGCTGGCTGGCCCAAGGGAAATTCTACCCTTCCTGAGTCACCACCCAGCAGGAGCTTTGCACAAGCTCTGGACAACAAACAATCACTGTGCTGGCTTCGCCTGCCATGCTGCCTGCCCTGCTTCCAAAATCCCCTGGGATGTGTTGGGATGGAATCTGGATCCCAAAATTCCCCACTCCCCCCTCCCCGCCCACCGAGTTTGCACGGAGTGATACCTTAGCAGTCACATGCTACTCATGAGATCGACTACCCCTCAGGAAAGACGAGATCTTACACTCAAGAGTTTATCGTCAGATCCAAAAGAAACCCAAGACAAAAGCCTATCAGCATACCAAAGCGCACACTGGTCTCCGGGATCATTCAGGACCTGCGGCCCCTCTCAGCTGGCCCCTCGAAGCTCTTCATCCTAAACCTCCAGCTCATGGGCTTTTCTTTCCTCTTCCCACTTCCTGATTCCTATAAACCCCCGCCATTTGCTCTCCGCCCTTGGTCTGCCTCTCCTCCCATCTCCTCTTTCTTCTCTTCTCTCACTCCTCCCCTTCAATCTCTCATGGCCCAGTTGAGTCTGCTGGCCATGTCCAAAGCACTGCTTTCTATTCTTGCTCTAGACCCTTCCATGTGCCTCTGGCTGGACTTTGCCTTGCATCTTCAACGAGAAGCTCAACTATACCTGGGAGCGATCATGCATTCACTTCATTTACTTATGCTCCGGAGTGACCAAGCCCCTCCCTACCTTGTCGGCTGGGAGCCCACTGGAGCCCATGTCAATTGGCTGAGAGGACCCCAACCTACCAGAGGGACATAAGCACCCCTTGCCTCCTCCAGGAAAGTGACTCTAGGACCAGTTTCCTTCAACTCTAAGCTTTATCCTCAATATACAAAGGAACGGTGCACAAGTCCCAACACATGGCTGTGGATCCCTGCTGTGGCCCAGCACAGTTACTGACTGAAAAACAAACAATCATGGTTGAGGAGAAGGTTTAGTGTAGGTAACGAGGGAGAAAACAGCCAGAGGCACCTGGGGAAGGGTCCAGACTGAACATGGCCGGCAGAATGAACGGGGTAATGAAACAGGGGCGTCGAGTAGGGGGAGGAGGTCAGGAGAGTGCACAGGAACTAAGAGGACCAAGAGACTGAGTAGCCAAAATGGCTGAGGTGATAAAGGAATCAGAGAAGCTGGGAGAATGGAGGAGAAGTCCAGGGGCTGGAGAGGTTGAGGACGGGGAGTGGGAGAGGCCAGCCTGGATGACTCTGTATCAGGTAGTGGTTGAGTAGGGACTGAGGGGGCCTGGAGCCAGGGTCTGCTTTGGTAGTTAGACAGGCATCTCAGCTAGCTGTCTGAGTTTGACCTGACCCTGCCGAGGGCTAGCAACACTCCCTGGTGACCCTGTGAGTAGTCTTAGGTAAGACTACCAGTCATGACTCCCTACCTCTGTCTCTTTCTGTCCCCTGCCCTTGACATCATCTTCTCCTGCTTCCTCTCGCTCTAAGAGCTCAGAACCCCAGGCTGGGGCAATGGTCCTTGAATGCTGCAAACTGCACATAGTCCTGGCTGCCTGTGAATTCTTCCAGAGAGAGGGTCCACTTGTTCCATGAGATCCTGGAAAGGAGTGAGATCTCAAACACGCCAAGAACTACTAGACAAAGCTCTCCCTGCATTTATATTTTTGTTTGCTTGTTTTTTACTTGCATGTTCTGTATGTGTTCTTGTTGGTCTCTATATATGCCATGTGCAGGCAGGTGCTCGAGGAGGCCAGAGGTCAACTTCAGGTATTGTTTCTCAGGTGACACCCACCTTGTTTTGTGACCCAGGGTCTCTTCAATCAACTGGAGCTTTCTGGTGACTCAGTGAGTCCAGGGTTCTACCTTTCCCTGCTCCCGAGAGCTGGGATTACAGGCATGTGCCATCATGCCTGGCTTTCCTGTGAGTTCTGAGGATCAAACTAGGGTCTCACATTTGTGCGGTAAGCAAGTGGTTTGCGGACTGAACTGCTTTCCTGACTCTTTAAGTCTGTTGAAACAGGGTTTCATTACGCAGGCAAGGATGGCCTAGAACTCACCATGTAGCCCAGGCTGGTCTAGAACTCACCATGTAGCCCAGGCTGGCCTTGAAGTTGTAGCTTTCCTTGTTTATTTCCTGACGCTGGAATTACAGACATCCGTCACCTCACACAGATGACCCCCTAAAACACACACACACTCATACACACACACACACACACTCACACACACACTCACACACACTCACACACACTTACACACACACACACACACACACACACACACACACTCACTCACACACACACACACCAGAGAGAGAGAAGAGAGAGAGAGAGAGAGAGAGAGAGAGAGAGAGAGAGAGAGAGGGGTACAATATAAATCTGAGCAGAGAAGGATGACATTAAACACCTGCTCATATCTAAGAACAGGGAATCGGGCTGGAGATGGTAAGCAGGGAAGTGTGGAGAGACACAGCAATGCTTTGAAGACTCTAAGCTCCCCTGGTTGGGGAAAGCCTGTGCCTACCAAGACTCCAGAGAGAAGAGAACATTCTTGCTATGACTCAGGCCCAGCAGCCCTGCCTGTTTCCTTCATGTCCAACTGTTAAATGAGAAGAATGAGCCTGGAACGAAGGGCCCCTCCCCAGGGGGACAAAAGTACCCAGGAGACCTTGGGCTACATCCTGGGTCCCTGCTCTCACCCCAGGACAAGACAGATGCCTGTAGGAATGGAAGGCTGGGGACACATACCCCTCCCTCCAGCACCTCCAGAAGCCAGAGCCCTGCTCCCAGCCCCAGTTCGAAGGAGGTGAATCTGGAGGGCTTCAGGCTTCTCCTGGACTCTTAGGCTGTCTCAAGATGAATAACTGAGATTTTCAGAAACTGTTGTTTAAAAAGGGATAGAAACATCCCGACTGTTTACAGGACCCTTGGGAAATCTCTGCAGACAAGTGTTCTCGGTTTGTTCGCAACTGTAGCCAGGACTAAAAAAGTTATGCTTGTGCCTTGCATAATGGAGCTGTTTATTTTGCTCTAATTTGTTTTATTTGTTTCTCCTGGTGTCTGGTGCTGCACTTCATACACAGCAGGCTCTGGATTCCTGGACAATCTGCCCATAACTCAGGTCTGAGGCTGTGATCTTTAGAATGACTGAATAACAGCAGTTAGCAGTCAGTTAGCAGCACAGCAGGAGTCTGCTCTTCTAAGTGTGTGGGTCTGTTGTCCTGTCCTCTCAGCACACATGGTCTGACTCTTAGGGTTAACTCTAGATTGTGGCCTCAGAATCCATAAGGTCCCTGTTTCCAGTTACTTGGGGAAGGCAAAATTCCTGGGGACAATCTTGGAGCAAATGTGAGGTCTGGGCTTCTTTCTTGAACTGTCTTTGGTGTCTCTTTTACTCAGCACTGGGACTAAAACCCAGGGAATCAGTCTTCTGCTCTCTACACTGGCATAGTGGTCTGGCCCCCTGACCTTTCTAGTGCAAAGGAATGAAAGATTTGAGAACACCTTGGTGTAGCCACAGAGATTATTCTGGAGTTCTAGAGATGGGCTTCTTCATGCTACGAAGCCTCCAAGAACTCCCAATAAAGGGCTGAGGAAATGGTTAGGAGCACTGGCTGTTCTTGCAGAGAACCCAGGTTCTGTTTCTAGCACCTAGCAGGGAGGCTCGCAACTGTCCCTAACTCCAGTCAGAGGTGATCTGGTGTCCTCTTCTGGCTTCCACAGGCATTCATATCGTGCACTACATGTATGTTCAAAAAACATTCCTACATATAAAATACAAATAAGTAACACACACACACACACACACACACACATATATATATATATATATATATTTTTTTTTTTTTTAAGAATTTCTAACAACGGGGTTGGGTTTTTTTTTAGTAACAAGAGAGCGCTTATTTACTATCGAAGAAAAAAAAAGCTCTGAAAAAAAAAAAAAAAAAAAAAAAAAAGAATTTCTAACAATAGTTAGGGCAGTGCCAACATCCAAGCCAAACAGAGCCTCCTGACTTCCACCTGCGCTGAACACCCTGCTAGAGAATGAAGGTATGCGGGGGTGGGGGGGTGGGGGGGTGGAGCAGCCTCACATCTGGGAAAAAGCGGAAGAGACAGGGCTGGAGGGAAGGCTCGGAGGTTAGAGCACTCACTACTCTTGAAGACAACCCGAGCTCAGTTCCCAGCACCCATAAATCGCAACCACCTGCAACTCTAGTTCTAGGGATCCAATAACCTCTTCTGGCCTCTGCACATGTGTAGGCTCGAGTGCACCAGTGTGCACACACATCACGGACACTCGCTGATATATACAGATAGCCAAAAAGACTCCTGAAGGCATCCGTTTGACCAGCGCCGATGTAATGCATGCATCTGTAATCTTCATACTCTATAAGCTGAGGCAGGAGGATTTTAAGTCCGAGGCAGGCCTGGGCTACACAACCAACAGTGTCTCATAACAAACAAATGTGGCTCAGACACTCCGGCCTGGAGACAACTGACCTAAAAATAGGAATAGGGAGGGACAAATTTTGCAGAGTGGCATCAGGAAATTGCAATCAAGCCAGATGCTGCAAACATCAAGGTTTCTGTTGGAAGGAGCATCAGAGGCAGAGAGCACGGAGTAAGCAAAGGCTGGGATTTAGGTAGACAAAGAAGACTGGTGTGGCCACTGGCATGTGGTCAGGCCAGTGGCGCCAGTGCACAGGGTCTCAGAGAACGGAAAGGGACATAATAAAATCAGGCTTTGATTATGGTGGCTGTGGCACTCGCAGGCAGCTCTCAAGTCAAGGCCTGTCAAAGTATTTTTTTTATTCTCCTGATGTAATTGTCGTCTCCTAGGCTTACTGCTTCAGTTTGCTAACCCGGGCCTAGTCCTGGAAGTTTCTAGCCTCCATACGATCTAATCTAGGCCTAGAATGTTTTCAGCTTCTGAGACTTACTGCTGAAAAAGCTCGCCCTTTCCAGTTCTTTCTGAGCTCTGGCTGGCTGGTCAGAGCAGCTGTTCTGGCTCAAAGTCCTCTACGAGCTGACTGGTTCAATCTAGTGTCTCTCAGTTTCTTACTGAATTGCTCTGCTAGGCCTCGTATTAAGTTTGGCAACCTCCTCTAATCTTCCGGCTCCTTCTCATTCTCTGGCTTGTCTGTTTTCACCTGTATCTAGACTGTTCTCTCTCTGCAACCCATTTCTCTGTAACTGTCCCAGTAAAACTGCCTCCTCCTCTCTTTTTCTCCTTCTCTGCCCTGCTCCTTAAGTAGTTTCCCTACTCTGTCAAATCTTCCTCTGATTTGTCACTTTGTCTGCCAATCAATTAGACATCACCTTCAAACACGGGTGCTTCCTCCTACAAACTAATCTTTCTTTCATTGTTTGGGATTAAAGGCGTATGCTAAGAGTCTGTCTGTATGCCAGCCAGAAGTATTAAAGGTATGTGCTAAGGGCTGAGTCACACCGCAACCTGAAACGGGTATTTTTAGTAAATAACACAGATCTCTGGGTTCACGGTGTGACTTAATATCCGGCAACAAAGGTAACTCTTTAGGGCAGCTCCTTGACAATGGCTAGATGCCCTGGTGTAGGGAGGAGACAAAGTCCCGAGTGGATCATGTCCTGAGTGATGTCCTGTGTTGCTGATGTGAGCAGGCCATGCCAAGCACACTAGCCTCAGACCCACAAGGAAACAGCAAAACCTTCCTCACCCCCACCCCCACCCCCACCCCCACCCCCACCCCCACCGTGTGAGGCTCAGAAAGATGCCAAAGCCGTCTTCTGGTCCAAGTGAGGGTATTGACAGTGTGTGCAGAAAATGTCCACCATAGCTTACTCCCCCCAACACCTCTACCCACACACTTTTACAGCCCAAAGATTGCCTACCTAAGAGACTACTCCTACAGAAACCAGCTAAACCCGACTCCTTGTTCAGCTGTATATAACGACCTGCCTCCCTGGGGTATCTGTAGCTGATAGATAACCCCGCCTCCTTGGTCAGCTCTTTGTAATAACCCTGCCTCAGAGCTTGGACCAGCTGATCCCAACTTTTCAGTGTGTGTGTGTGTGTGTGTGTGTGTGTGTGTGTGTGTGAGAGAGAGAGAGAGAGAGAGAGAGAGAGAGAGAGAGAGAGAGAGAGAGAGAGTCATTTCTTCATCCCCAGCTGCCTCCAAATCAGGTCAATTCCTGGAACCCACGAAAATGATGTGTACTCTGTCCACTTCTACCCAGAGAGTGAACTTCAGGGGTTCCGTCCTTACCAGGCTGGTTGGGACATTCCTCACGGTCAGTCTGAGGTGTCTCCTGAGAGATCTTCCTTTCCTTTCCCTTCCTTCCCAGGAACTAGACAGTAACCACTCTCCCCAGGCTAACTTTTCCTGTCCATAGAATCCTCCTTAGCTTTCAGTAAATCTACATTTCCTGGTCCTGCCTGGGGTCTGCCTCCCAGAGGACCTAGAACAGCTGAGGTGCTGGTAAGATGGCTTAGGTGGGTAGAGGTGCTTACTGTGTACGCCTGATGACCCGAGTTTGATGCTTGGATCCCACCTGGAGGTGGACCGAGCAAACCGACGCTGCCAAAGTTGTCCTGTGTCTTCCGCATCGGCCATCATACAAAATAGCATCAAATGTAAACGTGACCGACGAGGAGTTGGGGGTGAAAGCTCAGTACTTGCTGGCAGTGAGAAGCCGTTCCAATATTTTAAACAGAGAAAGCCACAACTAGATGTGAGTTTTGCGGAAAAAAAAAAATCCAAAATGGGGCAATTGGGCGTGCCGGGGGTGACAAAGGCACCTGCTACCTTCTTGTCTTGTTGCTTCAGCATATCTCCATACTTCTAAGTTATCTGCTCCCCTCTCACTGGCCCCCCCAGCTACCTTGCTTCTCTGCGTCGATGTCACGCCTGTATAAGTGAGGTCACAGTTAAATCTCACCCGTGCACAAATGGGAACATGCCATCCACTGTCTCTCTTCCCACCCTGCAGTCCTCCTGCTGTATCTTTCCCCTGCACTCACATTGTCTCTTCTACTGTCTACAGAGTACACACCATTTACTATAGGTTTATTCCTTAACTCTATGATCCCAGTATTAGGAATCTATCTTACAGAAACGCTACCGCAAACGTGTAAGAGAACAAGAACGAGGATGTTTACAGTCCTCGTAGCCATGGAGAGGACACTGCACAGTCTACTAGGAAGAACAAGAAACACTGGCATGTTAACACGGTGGAGTATGTACCACAGGGGGCTTAAACAGAATGTAGTGGCTGAGCATGGTGGTGCACACCTTGAATGCCAGCACTTGACAGGCCGAGGCAGGAGGATCTCTGTGAGTTCAAGGCCATCCAGGGCTGTATAGTGGGACCCTGTCTCAAAATAAATAATTAAATAAAATAACATGGGGACTGGGGAGATGGCCCAGGTGATGGAAACACTTGCTGTACATACCAAGGATGAGAACCAGAGTTCAGATCTCCAGAAACACATGTAAATGACAAGTGGACATGGTGCTTCTCTGAATTCTAGCCTTCGAAGGTGGCAGCAGAGACAGGAGAGTCCAGAACAAGCTAGCTAGAAAAACTGGCCATACTGGGGAGCTCTGGATTTGGTTGAGACGCCCTGACACAATGGGTAAAGTAGAAAAGAGATTGATGTTTCCTCCACATGCAAGAAAATACATGAGTATATGCACCCCCACACACATGCAAAAAGAGGTGTACATACATACATGCATACCCCCCCTCCACAGGTTAAAAAATAAAGAGGTCTCTATGTATTGTCTTAAAGGACGCACACAAATGAACTGCTATTGGCAAAACTCCAGTTGCTGGACAAAGAATACAATGATTTCATGAACAAGCTTCTAAGTCAGGCATGGTGGGACGCACCTGCAATCACGGTATTCAGGAAGCAGAGGATCACGAACTGAGGCTAGCCTGGGCTACACTGAGAGAGCTCTTGTCTCAAAAAGAACAAGGGCAGAGGATGTGGTTCAGTGGGAGAACATTTGCCTAACATGCCCGAGGTCAAGGCTTGGGTTCCTCCACCCCTCACCTCCCTCAAAGTCTCTTTGGTAGTTTGAATGAGAATGGCCCCCATAGGCTCATATGTTTGAATGCTTAGTTCCCAGTTGGTGAAGGAACTAAGTAGGAAGAGTTAGGAGGTGTGGCCTTGTTGGAGTAGCTGTGGTCTTGTTGGCATGGGTGTGGTCTTGTTAGAGTGGGTGTGGTCTTGTTGGAGGAGGTGTGGTCTTGTTGGAGGGGGTGTGGTCTTGTTGGAGGAGGTGTTTCACTGGGGGAGGGCTTTGAGATTTCAAAAGCCCATACCCGGCACAGTGTCTGTCTCTCTGTCTGATGCCTGTAAGTCAGGACATGAAGTTCCCAGCTACTGCTCCAGCACATGTCTGCTTCCCACAAGGATGATCATAGACTAGCCTCTGAAAGTGTAAGCAAGCTCCCAATTGAATGATTTCTTTTATGAGTTGCTTTGGTCATGGTGCTTCTTCACAGCAATAGAACATTAACTAGCATAGCCCCCAATATATAGTTGTTTACACAAGTAAGGTTGGCGGAGGTGTGTCAACTATTTATAGCGTTCACCCTGTGGTGTTGGGTAGGTCTTTCACTTTTTGAGACAGGGCTTCTCTGTGTAGCCTTAGCTCTCCAAGAATTCATTCTGTAGACTAGGCTGGCCTCAAACTCATGAGATCTGCCTGCCTCTGCCTCTGCCTCCTGAGTCCTGAGATCAAAGCCACCGCCTGGTAGCTTTTCAGTTTTTACTTTATTTGCCTTTTAAAAGTGTAATCATGAATTCTGGGGGACTTTTGTTCGACTTGGTGTTTTCTGTACTTTTCAACCTTTGTTTTGTTCATTTGATTTTTGTTTTGAGACAGGGTTTCTTTGTATAGCCCTGGCTGTCTTGGAACTCTCTTTGTAGACCAGGCTAGCCCTTGAACTCACAGAGATCTGTCTACTTCTGCCTCCTGAGTGCTGGAACTAAAGGCTGGTGCCACCATGCCCGTCCTATTTTTGAACTTTTAAAATGATGAGTATAGTTCATTTCTCTCATGGAAACACACAATTTTAATTGAAAAAGCTCCCTACTGGTCTGGAGATGTGGCTCAGACAGTAGAATGCTCAGTTAGCATGCATGAAGCCCTAGGTTTGATTCCTAGCATTTCATAAACTTGGGGTAGCAGTGGGTGCCTGTAATCCTAGCTCTAGGAAGTTCAAGGTCATCTTTTACTACATAGCAACTTTGAGGCCAGTTAGGGATACACGAGATTGTGTCAGACCAACCAACCAACACTGCCAAATCAAACAAACAAAACCCCAAAGCTCCACAATTAATCAGAAAAAAAAATACGTTTTTCACATTGCCTTTCCAGAGAAGAAATAATCAATAAAAGGCTCTTGGGAGCTATCATGGCTTGTATAGCTAAACAGAAATTAGAGACCAGATAGAGAAGTGCTGGACACAGTGGTGGGATTATAGAAGAGCGGGGTCTCAGCCTGTGGGTCATATATCAGATGTTTACATCATGTGTCACAACAGAAGCAGAATTATAGTTCTGAGGTAGTAATGACATAATTTTATGGTTGAGGTCACCACAGCAGGAGGAACTGTATTAAAGGGTTGCAGCATTAGGATGGTTGGTAACCACCCACAGCTCTAGAAGAGGCCCAGTGCTTCCTTGGGTAGCAGGCAGATGAGCACAGAGGCCGGCTGTGGGGAGGTGGGAGGAAGAGGCTGTGTGCTGGGTGTGCTCATCTCCAGGGTGCTCACTCCGCTCAGGAAAGGCAGTGCGAACAGAGGGGTGCTGGTCTCTATGAGCAGAGGATGCTGGCTCTGTGAACAAGGGGGATGCTGGCTCTGTGAACAAGGGGGATGTTGGCTTCTATGTCAGAGTTTAGGAAAGCAGTGGGGGGTAGAAACTCCCAGCCTTCACTAGGCTAAGAATGAACTGGGCATAGCTGGGTTGGCACTAAGGAGGCAGAAGCAGGTGGGTCTCTGAGTCAGAAGCCAGCCTGATCTGAAGAGCGAGTTCTAGGACAGCAAGGGCGAAACAGAGAAACCCTGTCTGGAAAAATAAAAAATGAAATTTAAAAAAAAAGAAGAAGAAAAGAAAAAAGAATGAACTGGCACACAGACTATTGTAATCCCAGCACTGATGTGAGTACTTGTGTGTGTGTGTGTGTGTGTGTGTGTGTGTGTGTGTGTGTGTGTGTGTAGGCAGGGGCTTCCTGAAATCAGCCTGGATTACACAAGATCAACAAAAACAAACAAAAAATTAAAAACTGACAAATAGCATTCAACGTCTGTTTGTGTTAAAATGTCAACAGTAGAATCAGTTGAGACGCTAAGAGAATACATGACTACTCACCTGATACAAGTGGCAAAGTTTAAACAAAAGTGCACTCTAAGAGTCTGGAAATTGGGCTGAGAGATGGCTCAGTGGTTAAGAGCACTGACTGCTCTTCCAGAGGTCCTGAGTTCAAATCCCAGCAACCACATGGTGGCTCACAACCATCTGTAATGGGATCTGATGCCCTCTTCTGGTGTGTCTGAAGACAGCTACAGTGTACTTATATATAATAAATAAATCCTTTAAAAAAAAAAAAAGAGTCTGGAAATTTTGGGCCACATGTTAGTACATGCCAAATTCCAGAACTACTGGGAGGAGGCAGATGCCACAGGTGCCAGACTAGCTCAGATCCAGTATAAGACCTTGGCAACCTTGGCTCAAAAAATTATTAATAATAATTTATAATAATTATTACTATTTTGTAAAAAAACTCTCACTTGGGAGGCAGAGGCTGGCAGGCATCTGAGTTCCAAGCCAGTCTCGTATGCCGAGTGAGTTCCAGGACAGCCTGGGCTACAAAGAGAAACCTTGTCTTGAAAAACAAAACAAACAAACAAACAACAAAACAACAACAAAACAATGAAACCCTGCAAACTTTGTCTACATGAAAAATAAACACCAATGCTTTAAAAGTTAACGCAGACACAACCCAAACCCAAGCAAAACCAGCATCATCCACAGTGACAGGGAGCAGAGTTAGCCTATAGGGAAATCCGAAGACCAATAGTGAACAAAAGGACTCCACGTGACGACTGGAAGGTGATGACTGTTTAGAACCCGGTTCAGCTCTATGGGACAGAAGACAACAGTGGCTCAGTGGAGAGAGATTCTCCTTTAGTATAAAAGTAAAGTATAGGACAGGCTGGACGAGGGCATTCCACGACTGCTATGCTGGCCCCAGAGGTCATTATGAGGGCTATCGGCTCCTTCTAGCTCATCCTCCACCTATCTCTAATGTAAAGTCTCGTTTTCATTGTGGTGACTGCCAGCATGCTGGTCATCGCACCCTATTTTGAAAAGCAGGATATGTCCCTGAGATGGCTCAGAAGGCAGCTGTGGCTAATGGGATCCATAACTTAACACACGGTGGAAGGAGAGACTCTGGCAAGTTCTCCACACCCTAGATGTAACATCTGTACACACCCCAATAAAAATTAATTAAAAAAACAAAACAAAACAAAAAACCTTTAAAATGAAACAATTGTGGTTGGGGATTTAGCTCAGTGGTAGAGCGCTCGCCTAGGAAGCGCAAGGCCCTGGGTTCGGTCCCCAGCTCTGAAAAAAAGAACCAAAAAAAAAAAAAGAAAGAAAGAAACAATTGTTTTTGTTTTGGTTTCTTGAGACAAGGTTTCTCTATGTAGCCTTGGCTGTCCTGGACCTCACAGAGATCCACTATCTTTGTCTCCTAAGTGTTGGGATTAAAGGTGTGCACCACCACTGCCAAGCAAACGGAAAGATTTGGAAAGGGTCAGCCTTTCACGGTCTCCTCCAGAAGGGCTGGTGAGATAAGACAGGGCACAGCTGCTCACAGCATTTTAAAACTTTAAAAGGGGGTTGGGGATTTGGCTCAGTGGTAGAGCGCTTGCCTAGGAAGCCCAAGGCCCTGGGGGGGGGGGACTTTAAAAGGTCTCTACGCCTACTAGGTAGCTCAGAGGCCCAACAGCTACTTCCTGGCCTGTCCTCAGAGTCTCCAATCCCAAGTGACATCAAAGTGCTAGGGAACTTCGCACCCAAGGATTCTCCAGGGCTAACTTGCGTGTACAATTAAATTTTAGGTGTTTTTGAAAGTTCCTTAAAATAAAAAGTAATATCCTCCTGCAAACTGAGTCAGCAGTTTCGGGCACTAAAGTTCACACCAGCCTAGCGTCACAGGCTTTGGCGCCCTTTCTCCACCGAACCCAGCTGCCACCAGTCACTTCTCACTAGTTACCAGGAGACCTTCTTCTAGCACCGACCTACAATTCTCATTAATAAATGGCTGTGGACTGAGAAACGAAAGACCGGAGCAAACAGATACACGGAGTCCGGGGAGGTGAATTCTAGTGTATGGGAAGTAATCTAACCTAATGACCACACACACACACACACACACACACACACACACACACACACACACGCACGCACTTTGGGACAGCCGGAATTGAGACCCGCTCTGCCGTTTGCCAGCCGTGTGTCTTCCCTCCCCTCAGCTTTGCTGTCTTCAGATGGGGATGATAGGGCCCTCGCCTCATCAAAGTCAGGTGGTAGGAACTCGGTAGCATACCATGTGGGGCTCTTCTATGGGAGTGAGGAGGGGCTGACAGCAGCCCTGGAGAGTGATGCTCCCAGGGTTTATCGACAGTGGGGAGCAGTTATGACCTGGAGCTCCACGATGGTGGGAGGGAAGAGAGGGGTGAGGGAGCTGTGGAAGGGGCACTGGCAGGGGCTATGGGCTCCAAGGGGAAGGATGTAGTAACTGGGTGGAGACCAAGGGGAATAAACACTTTTTTTTAAAAAAAATTACATTTATTAGTGGGTAATAATGGCCCACACCTTTAATCCTAGCACCTGGGCAAGCAGATCTCTGAGTTCAAGGCCAGCCTGGTCTATAGATCCAGTTCCAGGACAGCCAGGGATACATAGAGAAACCCTGTGTCAAAAAAAGCCAAAAAAAAAGGGTTGGGGATTTAGCTCAGTGGTAGAGCGCTTGCCTAGGAAGCGCAAGGCCTGGGTTATCGCCCCAGCTCCAAAAAAAAAAAAAAAAAAAAAAAAAAAAAAAAGCCAAAAAAAAAAAAAGTTTCCATTTCCTATGTACATATATTGGGTTGGAGGGAATATATGCCACAGAACACACGTGGAGGTCAGAGGACAGCTTGTAGGAGTCTGCGCTCTTTCTACCGTGTGGATCTTGGGAATCGAACTTAGATCCTCGGGTATGTGGTGGCACAGCACCTTTACTCGCCCAACAATCCCACCCGCCCCACGGGGAAGAAACTTTAGTTGTAATCTTTGAGCTCTCGATAGTGCCCTCCACTGAGTAAACCTGGGCGGATGGCAGGGCAAGGGTTTTGGTGGGGGAGTCCATTAGGTCCCAGGACTGGGTATGTGACAAGGGCAGACAAAGGACCTTTAGGGACGCATGGCCACTTAAGCAGAAGAAAGAAATGTGATGAGGTTACTGATGCCTGGAGCAGCTGAGGCCACGGAGTCCTCTGGTCGGTCTGTCTGTCTGTCTGTCTCTCCCCCACCCCCTATTTCTGTGTTTATTTTTTGGTTGTCAACAGATTAGCTGTACTTAAAGTAACTGGTGTCTGTCATCACTCATACTGGAATGTGGTGAGGAGCTGTGTGTGTGTGTGTGTGTGTGTGTGTGTGTGTGTGTCTGTGTGTGTCTGTGTGTGTGTATGAGTATGTGAGTGTGTCTGTGTATATGAGTGTGTGTGAGTATGTGTGTGTGTCTGTGTGTGTATGAGTGTGTGAGTGTGTCTGTGTGTGTCTGTGTATATGAGTGTGTGTGAGTGTGTATGTGTGTATGTGTCTGTGTATATGAGTGTGTGTCTGTGTGTGTGTATGAATGTGTGTGTCTGTGTATATGAGTGTGTGTGAGTGTGTGAGTATGTGTGTATGTGTCTGTGTATATGAGTGTGTGTGTGAATGTGAGTGTGTGAGTGTATGTGTCTGTGTATATGAGTGTGTGTGTGAATGTGTGTGTGTGTGTCTGTGTATATGAGTGTGTGTGTATGAGTGTGTGTGTATGTGTATGTGTGTGTATATGTGTGTATATGTGTGTATGAGTGTGTGTGAGTGTGTGTATATGTGTATATGAGTGTGTGTGTGTGTGTGTGTGTGTGTGTGTGCGTGGTGTGTGTGTTAAGATAACCAGAGGCTTGGACTGGGGCTGAGACAGAGGAACACAAACTGGGTGTTGAGTGAGAAGAAAGGGCGGAGAGCACCAGTGTTCCCAGCAGGCTGAGGTAACACACACAATTATCTTGTTAAATCCAAATACACATTTACTGGGTTATGGTGACAGCTCCTTTGTCTTTTTACAACCCAGTGACATGCCTGAAAGGGACTTGGTGAAAAAAGTCCTCCTGACCTAAACGCAAAGCCTGGTATTTGCCTCACTGGTTGGAACTGTGCAGCTCTGTCCACTAAACACTAAGCGGCTGACTGCGTGTTTGAGCACTTGCTCACTTGCTTCCTGGTGCCTGGCTGAGGTCCATCTCTATTCTGATCTGACCAAGAGAGGCTACTGGCATGGATCCGTCATGCTATGGCCGGCTCTCAGGAAGGAAGCCATCCCCAGAGAGGAGTCTGAGGCAGCGTTCATAAGTAGCATCTTGTTTTGCTGCTTGCTGCCGATGTGGCCCCTCAGTAATCTGTCTAACTCTATTCTTGAGTGTCTGGCTGAGGCTCCAGAGCACTTGAGGCCTCTGTGACTGCTTCCAACAGCTGTCTATCGCACGACCTCCCAGACCCGTTTACCCCAGCTTCTCCTTGCCTGGAACAGACCTGCTCTCTTTCTGCAGACTAACCACATCCTACCCCTCAACATGGCTCAGGCTCCTCCTCCTCTCACTGAATCTTTTTTTTTTTTTTTCTTCTTTTTAAATCTTTCCCTCAGAGCCCACAGTGGACCAGAAAACCATTCTGACCTCTGTTAGCCTCTGCATCCTCCTCCCACAGAACTCACCATGCTGCCTTCTGTGGGGTTCTGGGTAATTCTCCAACACCCTGAACGACTCTTTCGAAGGGAACTTGATAGATTTGTCCTGGTTTCAGCCCTGCCCAGCAGAGTGCCTGGCACGGAGGATACCCAATAAAAGTTTATACCAAATGGATATTTGGGTAATAATCCGGAAGACGGGAAAAGAAGGGTCACATACCCCAACCAAGTACCTTTCTTCTCATCACATTAGTTTTCCTGTCCTTACATGAGCTGGGAGGACATGGGACTGACTGCATTGGTCACTATGCACCTGCTCCCTGACTCTGCTTCTCTTTCAGGTATCCTTCTGAGAGCCTGTCCCTGGCCACAGTGTCAGTTCCTCAGCCCCTTGACAACAGTATCAGTGTTTCAACCTTCAAACAGCACGTACTAGCACTCCCAGGATCCTAAAATTTTTTTAAAAATGGAATCTAAAGCTTGGCCTTGAGCTCACTCCATAGCCTAGGATGACCTTGGGATTATGATTCTCCTGCCTCCACCTCCCCTCTACCAATCATCTGTATCTCCAACTGGAGCAAAAACCTACCCAGTGCCTTAGCATAGGTGAGGCATATGGGGCAGTGTTCATAACACACTAAGTAAATAGATGTGCTACTGGTAACAGCTACGGGTAGCTGTAGGCTAATTTCATTTGATACAAATTTTCTATGTTTGCTGCTCAACTAGGTGCTTCAGGAACCCCCAAAGGGCCCAGAGAGCCGCCTCCATCTTGGCATCAGAGGGTAGGCAGGAGAACCTTAGATCCCTTCCCAGGGGAGAATATGCTGGCCCGCCTGCAGTTTCCCTGTGGTCTGGGCTTCCCCACAGTGGCTTAGATGCAGAACCCAGCACAGCTGAGCTGCCGTTACTCAGAACGGCAAACAAACGTGCCTAGAGCGCTGGGCTGCCCTGGCAGCCGTCAGTAAGCACAGAAAACCTGAAACGTAAGACTGACTGCTTCCTTCTCTGGCCTTCCCACCTGAGAGTGCACATAAGCTGCCTTGCTGGGGTCAGGAACTGCCTGTCCCTCCAAAGCTGTCCAGACAGGCTGGCTCTCAGCCACGTCCCGAGAGGACTAATCTTTTCTGCTAGGATCTGTGGCCTTGCTCTTGCCTCGTTGGCCTCTGCAGAAACTGCTTTGCCAGCTCAGCGGAGGGCCTGATCTGGAACCTCTCACTGGCCCTGGCCCTTCCTTGAAGTGCTCTGGTTTACTGGAAATCATAAACGGGAGGCAGACAGCCTTTATCACACCCTGAACAGAGTATCTTAATAGTTAACAAGCAGAGCTCAAAGATTGGCCTCCCAGTGACTCCCAGTGACTGATATTTGCACCTGGTAACTGAGGTCAGGTTACTTCTTTTAAGTCACATGGTTTGCTTTAGGGCAGGAAGGTGTTGGAGCCACTTGTTGCAAAGAGACCCGGAGGTGATCACAGCCTTGCTGCAAACCAGGGCTGGCGGCAGAGGCTTTGGCTCATGGGGCAATGGGGCTGGCCTAGCAGCTCCTGAACACCCCTCCCATCAGAATCCACCCCAGCATATCACCCAGAGAAAAGCTCAAGGCACCTGCTTCCCTCTAAGACACCTGCCCCAGGGGAGAGCTACTTTTGAGTTCCTGCTACATTATCTGGCTAACAAACAAATTATACCGATGGAATAGCCCCATAAAAAAATACAGGTCATTTAAGGGTGTCTGAATCACAGTCCAGGCCCCACCCTGCCAGACACCTAATCTCCTTCCAGCCTTTGCCTGATCACAGGTGTTTATCTCCTGTTGTCATGGAAGCTGCTAGTATTAACAGCAGCAGAGCCAGCTTGGCGCTGCTGGCAACCTTAGAGCCTTCTGAGTCCTGGGGCGCTCTGCTGGAAGCTAGCCAGCCGGGTTCCAGATTGCCCAACAGCAGCTT
This sequence comes from Rattus rattus, assembly GCF_011064425.1. Taxonomy (NCBI): domain Eukaryota; kingdom Metazoa; phylum Chordata; class Mammalia; order Rodentia; family Muridae; genus Rattus; species Rattus rattus. Next base: position 36,308,895 of record NC_046162.1, read on the forward strand.
GCATGGGCAATCATCTGAGGCACACAGTAGGAACTTGCTATGAGGGGTATGTCCACTTTCAGGTGTCAAGGGTTCTAAGTACATCAGATCTGCATTTCCAGCCCTCTGGGACTGTAGACTAGGGTGACAACTGCTTCTGATTCACCTTGTTGGGGGATTGGCTGGCCCATGGACCACTTGTTAAGCTCTCCGAAGACAGACAAGCCGTGTGAGACTTGTGAGGAAGGGACCAGCTGCAGTCAGGCCACACGGGTGGGGGGGCAGGTGGGCACGGTGCCTGGCTCCTGTTGAAGCTAACATCACACACACAGTTAGGCTAGCTTCCAGCTTGGCCACCTGCGTGCGGGTAAAACATCACCTTACCTTCTGTCCAGCCCACACTTCTACGGGGAGACCGAGCAAGCTCTCAGTGTGGATCACTTACTCTCAAGAGTGGGGAGCCAGCCTCAGGAGGATACTGCAAGAGGGACCCAAGGAAGAAGCCACTGCCCTCTAGGCCTAAAGTGTCCACCAAAGGAAAAGCCAGCAGTGTTCCTTGGAATATTCTAGAACAGGGCAGACTTCTGAAGTTGCGATGTTGGGGAGGGAACCAATTGTGAAGTGACCGTCACAAGTCACTTCAACCACAGCCATGTTCAGGGGACAGTGCCGAGGCCAAGGTAGGCACTGTTCTGCAGCACATGAACTCAGGTTCGCTGCACACCAACAGGGCTGCCTTGGGGATCATTGCGGTCTGGTTTTTGTTTTTTGTTTTTTTTTTTTAATACCTAGACCTTCTATGAACCAAAAGGGTTCATTAGACAAAGCCTTCAGTATTATAAACCTTCAATTTATTTATTTACTTTTGTGTGTGAAAATGGTCTGTGTGCCTATGGTGTGCTGGTGCACGCAAAGAGGCCAGAGGAAGGACATCGGATGTCCGTCACTCTCTACCTTATTCCTTTGAGACAGGCTCTCTTAATGAACATGGAGTGGGCTGGCCGCCGTCAAGCACCAATGTTCCTCTCGGCTTCATCTCCCACAGCACTTACCTTACCAGGGCAGGTTGGGCCAGACCTGACCTTTCATGTGGGTGCTAGGGATCTGAACTCAGATTTTCGTGTGTGTGTGTGTGTGTGTGTGTGTGTGTGTGTGTGTGTGTGTGTGTGTGTGTGTGTGTCTGTGTGTGTCTGTGTGTGTCTGTGTGTGGCACCCTTACCTGCTGAGCTGCCTCGACAGCCCCACTCTGTCAATCTAGCTGCATAACTATGTTTCCTTTCAAGGGCGATGAACTTACACGGAAGAGATGCTGGGAAATGAATGATGTGGTGTCACACTTTGGTCGGCTCCATTACCCGCTCTAGGCAACAAGAATCACTGAAAATAGCACAGTGGCAGAGAGCAGGCAAGATGGCTCAGTGGTAAAGGAGTAGGTCCAAGCTGCCAACCCCGAGGGCCCGAGTTCAATCCCCAGGACCCACCTGGTGGAATGGAAGAACCAACTTATGAAAGCAGGGATTTTCCTCTCCACATGCACGCACGCACGTGCAAGGAGCACACGCACAAATACAGCTAGTAAAAATTAAAAAGCCAACAGTGTGGCAGAGAGATCTCTGAGATCCTTGGTTCTTTCAAAATATGGAAGCTGAGTTAGGTTAGATGTGCAGTCTTCAGGAAGCTGGGCTAGTTCACACCTACTGGCTGTTTCTGTTGAGACACTGCTAGAGTTTTTGTTTGGTTGCTTTGTTTTCGTTTTTTAAAATAGCTCCCCCACACAGGTTCGTGCTCTGTAGTTTGCACTAGTCTCTTCTGTCCAAACCATACCACACAAAGTATGTGGGTATTTCTGCTCCCGTTTTACCTAGGTAGAAACTTGAGAGTTAAAAGGCTGAATTACTTTCCAAACATACCACATGCACTTAGGGGCAGACCCCAGTCGCAAGCACAGGCTTTACTGTGTGTGGGTTTTCTTGCTGTGTGACACGGTCCGGCACAAGACACATAGTACAGCTGACTCCTGGGCAAACCCTCCTGGGTAGTTCTGACCTCTATTCTATGAGTGGCAAAAGTCATCACTGTTCTGTGGCTAAGACCAGTGGGAAGGGTCCTAAGGCAAGCACGTGACCAGAGTGGCTGGAGAGAGTACCTGCTAGTCCCGCTCCATAGAGCAAAGATCTATGGGGCCACGGGCAGAGGAGCCCCTGACTCCACCCCAACCTGAGCTACAGGAGGATTCTGTGGTGCCCGAGGTTGGCAGGACGTGGCTATAGCAGGCAAGGGACAGGATATACCAGGAACATGCCTTCCCCCAACCTCTGCCATTGTTACCCACAGAACCAAAAGGGTGGCACACCCCGTCCTTTGCTCCCATTTGCCTGGCCCAGAGGGGCTCTGCATACCTAGAATTGAGGCTCCTGTGTGCTAAGGAAGGTTTCCCCTGCACAAGCTAGAAATGGCAGGTAATGGGCTAGCCTCAGATCTTTTAAAATATTACCATTTTCCCTAGAAGCCAGAATAAACAAACCCTGGAGGGAGGGCATTAGCCAGACTCTAGCTTTTGGATTTGCCCAGACCTCACCAGGGCCTTGCTGAGTGACTTGACCTTCAGGCTTACATTTTCCTTCCGGTATCACAAGCATCCTAGCCAGTGGTCTGTGAGGCTTTACCCTAAGCCACACACTATGCTCATTGTGCAGTCACAGCCAGCCTTGCTGCACCCTTACCATAAATTATTTCATTCCTATTTGTAGATGAGGAAACCATGAAGACAGGTCTCTTAAAGACAGTTCAGAGGCACAGCAAAGGTGATCTAGCTGCTGTCAGTATCATGTCTGTCTGTCCTTCCATGCCCTCAAACCCAGACATACAGATGGAGGACAGATGTGTGATTGTTTTGAAAGCAAAAGAAAAGGGTTGGGGGCTGCATGGAATGAATAACAATCACAAACCCCTGGATACAGCTCCAGGGCTGTTCTTAATCCTTCTAAGTTTTGGGGCTGGGGGAAGTGGTCTGGGGTGCTTGTCTTGTGAGCAGGAGGACAAGAGTTCAGATGCCCCAGCACCCAGGAAAAAACTGGGTGCACTGCTGGCACGTCTGTGATCCTGGCGCTAGGCAGATGGAGACAGGAGGGGGGTATGGGGGGGAAGGAAGGGGGTGGGGGTGGGGTGTTGTGCAGGACCCTGGAGCTTGCAGGCCAGCCAGCTTAGCTCAGTGAACTCCAAGTTCAGAGAGATGCTGCCTCAGAAAACAAGACAAAGAGCATCCGAGGAAGACTCCAGACACCATCCCTGGCCTCTACACACATGTACCCCCTTCACACACTCCTCACACCAATCCTTCCCCAGCCTCTACTTGCATGCACCACATGACCCCCCCCCCCGCCGCCATGCCAATCTTTTGGGAGGGTTTTTATTTTTTAAACAGAACCAGATCCCTCTAGAATGGGAATGCTCCTCAAGAAGTTACTTTTCTCTTCCCCTCAGACAGGAAGAATCTAATTAACCAAATTTTACACTGGAGACTAGAAAGGTCAAGAAAAGGGTGACCGCCTTAGGTCTCCAGGATCTTGGGGGAGAGCAGAGTGAGGTAAAAGGGCCCTTCCGGTCAAGGTGGAGTCTCTCCAAACAAAACTGAGCGGACGGAAGCGGAGTTTGTATACTTTGTTTCTTCTTTCCTTTATTCCATTTTGTTTGTTTCAGGCTTTTCTTTTAGATGGGGTCTCGGGAGCCTAGGCAGGCCTGGAACTCTATGCATACTAGAGGTG